>NC_037668.1:164778093-165010877 GCF_003255815.1 Theropithecus gelada
AGGAAGAAGGGGGGAGGGAAGGAGGGAGGGAGGAAGGAAGGAAGGAAAGGAGGGAAGGAGGAAGGAAGGAAGGAAGAAGGGGGGAGGGAAGAAGGAAGGAAGGAAGAAGGGAGGGAAGGAGGGAGGGAGGAAGGAAGGAAGAAGGGGAGAGGGAAGGAGGGAGGAAGGAAGGAAGAAGGGGGAGGGAAGGAGGGAGGGAGAAAGGAAGGAAGAAGGGGGAGGGAAGGAGGGAGGGAGGAAGGAAGGAAGAAGGGGAGGGAAGGAGGGAGGGAGGAAGGAAGGAAGGAAGAAGGGGGAGGGAAGGAGGGAGGGAGGAAGGAAGGAAGGGGGGAGGGAGGAAGGAAGGAAGGAAGGAAGGAAGGAAGGAAGGAAGGAAGGAAGGAAGGAAATTCAAAGGAAAAAGAGATCAATGCAGAATGGCAGGGAGGGACCCAGCTGGTCACCCACATGTGGGCCAGGCCCACAGAGCTTCTGTAGATCGAAGGACGACTTTCAGGGTTTTTTCTCGTCCATGCACTTAATTAAGAGGTTTGGTGGCGCACAGCTAAATAGTGGGAAAGCAGGGGCTCAAGATGGCCTCTTGCCACCTGCCTTGGTGGGAGGCAGGAGGATTTTTTTCTTTTTAGAGATAGGGTCTTACTCTATCACCCAGGCTGGAGTACAGTGGCACGATCAGGGTTCACTGCAGTCTCCACCTCCCAGGCTCAGGCGATCCTCCTGCCTTAGCCTCTCAAGTAGCTGGAACTACAGGCAGGCACCACCATGCCCATCTAATTTTTTTACTTTTTGTAGAGTTGAAGTCTCTCCATGTTGCCCAGGGTGGTCTCAAACTCCTAAGTTCAAGCAATCCTCCCACCTCGGCCTTTCAATTTACTGGGATTACAGGCATGAGCCACTGCACCTGACCACAAATACATTTTAATAAATAGGTGAATTCCCAAATATGGAATCTGCGAATGATGAGGACTGATGTTTAAAGACAGCATCCAGGAGTTTAATTGGGTGTTAAGCTCTGAGAATACTGCACAGCAGGCCCTGCCCTGCGGGCCTCACAGCCAAGGCAGAAGGTGGAAGCCCAGCACCAAGTGGGGGCCTGTGGGCAGGGGTGGTCACTAACAGGCTGCCCTCTGTCCCGACTCACCAGGTCCACAGATGTGGGATTCACACCCCCATCATCCCCTCCCACTCGGCCCCGCAATGACCGAAATGTCTTCTCTCGTCTCACCAGTAATCAGAGCCAGGGGTCAGCGCTGGACAAGTAAGCAGGGCTGAGGAGCAAGGCGGGGAGGGCACCGAGGTGGCAATGGGGAGCCTGTGGACGGTCCTTGCTGGAGGAGGGCTCAGGCGGCCAAGCCAACCCCAGCCTGAAGTTCCAGCCCCGCCAAGAGCTGACGCCCTGATGCCCTCTCCTGGCATTTCTCTCCTTCCTGTACTGACCGTGGGCCCTTCTTCTCCCCTGAGCATGCCAGGCCCTCAGGAGAGGGCAAGAAGGAGGCCACAGGAATTGGGGCCGGGCAGTCAGGCGGGCTGGTCGCATGGGGCAGGTGCCCGAGGGCTCTCCAGAGCTGCCCTTTAATCCACCTCTGCTGCTGCTTTGGGTCTGCTTGAAGCCCCTTCCTTCAGCTTCAGCCACTCCACTCTGTGTATTCTCCAGCAGAAAGAGACCAGACCCCCAAATTGCCTTCCTTAGGCAGGTTCAGGTCCACCTATATGCACAGCTCCTGATGCAAGACTGTAATGACTAACGGTGTGGTTTATGTTAACAGCCTCCCCTGCATTCAGAAGGCTTTCTCCCTGTGCTTTACAACCTGCTTTCATATATGTGATTTCATTAGGCAGTAAAACAACCACGAGAACTGTCTTCCCTGTTTCACATAAGAGGAAATGAAACTCAGAGAGGGAGCCAGGGATGTTCACCTAGAAAGTGGCAGAATTGCACTCAGAGCCTGGGACTTCCAGCCCCTGCCTGCTGTGCCTCAGGAACGGGAAGGACCCTATCCTCCATGTGCTGCTCTGGGCTCCCCAGCATTGCTGGGCCCACCCTGGTCCTGTTTTGCTCTCTGCAGCCCTCAAGAGGGCTCCTCTCTTAGCTCCCTGAATGCTTCCCTGCCCCAGGGACGACACTGCTGTGTCCTTCAGGGGAGTCTCATGCTAGAAAATACTTGTCCTTGTATCTAGTACCTGATGTCCACCCTACTCACCTCCCCACAGAAATGCCCCTTCCTGGGTCAAAATACCACTCGATGAATGCTGAGCCCAGGAGTCAGAGCCCTGCAGACCTGGTACCCCAGACACCTCCTTCCCCAAACCTATCTTGGCCCAGACTGCTATGCGGAAAGCCGTGGATCAATTCTAGCCCATCTCCATGTTGTCACAATCAGCAGGTCCCCTTTTTGGAAGGATTGGGGCAGGTCTCTGCCCATCCCAGCCTGGTGGTCTTCTGGAGGCCTTGGTCTTGTCCAGTGGTCCCGGTCTTGGAGCCTGTGCATGGTGCAGAGCCAGCTTCTAGGCACTGTCCCAGGGGGCCCCCTGGGGATAGTGGGCTTTGTAAATAAGTGAGCCCCTGAGGAATTGCTGGAAGAAGCCAGCTCCCAGGGAGGGGTAGGATCAGGCATGGCTTCCTTCAGCCTTGGGCAGGTACAAGCATTGCTGGGGTGGGGCAGGTGCCCCCAGCTTGTGTGATGGGGCAGCCAGAGAGCTTGGAACCAGCAAACAGCCCCGGAAACATCTCCCCACGGGTGGGGCTGGTGCTCCCATGTCTCCCCGTGGCCCCGTCCTTGCTCCTCCCCTACAAGCCAAGAGACCCTGGCGGCCCACTCCTGGGGGAGAGTCCCAGCTCCCAGACCAGCCCACCTACCTCCTCCCCTGCTCTCCCGAGGCCCTCATTCCTCTGCCTGTCTCTGCTCCCCTGGAAGAGAATAACCTGCCCTCTGACCACCCCACACGCTGCTGCCGCCTCTGCGTCCCTCTGTGTGTGTCTCCTCTCACCCCCTAATCCAGCTAATTTTCTGCCCTCCCCAGGTCTGATGACAGCGACTCCTCTTTGTCGGAGGTCCTGAGGTACACACAGAATGTCTCTCGTGTTTGGTTCCCCACTCTCACTCTCGGCACCCTCTTCTCTCTCTCTCTCGCTGCATCCCTCCTGCCTGACACCCGTGTCCTCCGCATGCGGCCCCTCCACTACCCTCCCTGCTGCCTCCTCTCCAGACTTGTTCCCGCCCTCATGGTTCCTCCCTCTCAGGGTGGCCACAAGGCCTTGGACTGCGCCGGCCAGAGCTGGGGGCTTGGGGAGAGTGCACAGTTGCTTGTCGCAGGCCCTGTTCTCTTCTCCCTCCTCACCTGGGCAGGGAGGGGTGCAGCATGGAGGCCTAGGGGATGCTGGGCTGGGGCTGAGTTCTCCACAACTGGAAGGCAGGGGAAATGCTGAGGGCTGCTCCTTTTGGGGGTGCCGGTGGTGTGCTCTGGGTCCTCTGATTCCCTCAGCTTGTGCTGGGGGTGAGCCCTTCAGACGCTGGCTCTGGGAGGGGCACCATGGGGGCAGCACCCCTTGCCTACACCTCTTGGCACATACATGTGCGGGTACCTCTCCTTCCCTTAGCCTGTGGGATGGCTGGAGGCTGGTTCTCCCTGCCAACCCAGCACCACACCCCACAATGAGAAGTAA
The DNA here is from genome assembly GCF_003255815.1 of Theropithecus gelada. Taxonomy (NCBI): domain Eukaryota; kingdom Metazoa; phylum Chordata; class Mammalia; order Primates; family Cercopithecidae; genus Theropithecus; species Theropithecus gelada. The sequence continues at coordinate 164,781,758 of NC_037668.1, forward strand.
GACTCAGGACCTGGGGGCCCAAGCCCTTGGCAGCCAAGGGCCCCTCATGGGCTGAGAGCTTCCTGGGCTCTTCTGGCAGGCTGTCTCAGCACCTTGAGCCTCCAGCCCTGGGTGTCGACGTCTGGTTTACTGCGGGTCATGAGGCTTTGCCACCACAAGATGTTAGCCAGCTGGCCAGGCTGTCATCTGGGGGAGCGTGATCCCTTTGACATAGTTCTATGGCCATGCAGCGAAGCCAAACCATTGTCAGAAGCGGAGCGCTGGGGCAGCTTGGGGGCTATTTGTGCATGTGTGGCACCTGGCTGGCAGCTGGACATATCCGACCACCATCCTCAAGGGTGGGCCTGGCAGAGTCTGGGGGGAGCTGTGCCAGAAGCACCACAGGCAAAACCTTGATCATTTCAGTAGACCCTTGGCCACAGAGTCACTGTCGGGAGCAGCGTTCTCTTGGGAAAAGAAACAAAGCTAGGATATATTTTCAGACATAACTCAGCCAGGGTCTCATCCCAGAAGACGCTCACTGAGAAAATAAATCATCCTCAGAACCTCAGGAAGCTGGATGTGTCAGAATCCTCACACTCACTTGGGCCGGCCTCGTTCTCGCTGCCCCAGCATCGTGGGAGCGAGGAGGTGTCATTCCGGGTTCATACAGCCCCATTCCAGAGAGCCCCAAACCTCCTACCCCAAAGCCAAGCCGGCCCCTAAGGGATTTGGCCCTTTGTAAATGCCAGTCACAGGTTTGGCCCCATTGGTCCGGAAGGGGTGTGTATGTGTGCACATGGCTCTCTGCTCGGAAGATGCCAGCCCCAGAGGCAGTCACTGGCAGAAGGGTTTACTGGGATCAGGGTACATGGGAGTGGCGGCCTGAGCACCCCTCCCTCTCAGCACCCCTCCCTCACACTTGGTTAACTGAAGCAGCGTGCAGCTTCTGGTGGAAGCTGTAGGGCCCAGTTCCAGCCCCCGGGCCTGTGCCCTGCCCAACTGGACCCAGGTGCATTCACGTCTCAGGATCTGGGTCAGACGTTGTCAGACGGGAACTCTCTGTGGACAGAGCCCCCACCTCCTGCACCTTCTAGCTGTGCCTAGCACAGGGTTTGCTTGCCCAGAAGTGCTCAGGATGGCAACTGACAGATTGCTGATTAAGACAGGCCATCTCCACTCTGTAGCCCATTCTTGGCTCTCAGACCTTGGTGGAATTTGGCTGAAGTCCTTAAAGTCTCTGTTATGAGGTCCTCATCCCCTCCCCGCCCTGTCCCCGTCCCACACACGTGCCTTGATCAGCCTGGCCACGGTCTCACTGGCTGATGAGCATGCCCTCTCTCCCTCTCTCCTGGGAAGGGGCATCATCTCCCCGGTTGGAGGAGCCAAGGGTGCACGGACAGCCCCACTGCAGTGCGTCTCCATGGCCGAAGGCCACACCAAGCCCATCCTCTGCCTGGATGCCACAGATGAGTTGCTATTCACAGGGTCCAAAGGTACGTGGAACCCCAACTAGCCAGGTAGGGTTGGGGTCTCCTACTCACCCATGCTTCCTCTGTCAGAGTGGTCTATAAAGAAGATGAGAACATAGAGACTCCAGGAGTTGAGGATATGGTGGTCTATTTACTTACTACCCTTGTTTCTTACCTTGGCTCAAGGCCTCCATCCCATGCATCCTTGGCCAAGCCTTCCTTCATACCTGACCTGGTGGCTCCATCTAGCACTTCCTTCCAGAGCTCCCAGGGAAACTTCAGAAAGCTTCTCAGGTGCCCCACCTGTACTTGCACTGCCCGACATCACCCCAGCTCATACATCTAGGCACTCCCTATGATCGCAGCAGCACTTTACAAAGTCACGCTTACCTAATTACAGCAACAAAGTCAAACATCTTACCAGGCTGGGCACAATGGCTCATACCTATAATTGCAGCACTTTGGAAGCATGAGGCGGGAGAATCGCTTGAGCCCAGGAGTCTGAGACTATCTGGGTGGGCAACATAGTGAGACCCTGTCTCTACAAAAAATAAAAAATTAGTCACAATGACATGTGCCTGTAGTCCCAGCTACTCAGGAGGCTGAGGTGGGAGGATCGTTTGAGTCCAGGAGGTGAAGGCTGCAGTGAGCTGTGTTTGTGCAATTACACTCCAGCCTGGGCAACAGGGCAAGACCGTATCTCAATAAGTAAATACAGAATTATTTATTTACTCATTCATTCATTCATTCATTTTACCAACAGAACTAGTCTGCTTGTGCATACTAAAACACAAGCATAAATATAGCTCTCCACGGCAGTAGGGGGATAGCTGTCAATCTAGGTGTGATTGATTGATTCCAAGTTTTCCCATAACATTTGCTTGCACTGGCTCATTTACTTTGTCAGCAATTAGCGTTTGGAGGAACAGGCATCATAAAAGCTTAAGAATTTTATTTTAGCCCTGGACACCTTAGCAGTGTGGCTCACAGAACTCTGGTGTTAGTGGAAAGTTTGCTTGAGGAACCCTGGTCTGAAGTTCTGAGGGAATTCTCTCTCCCCTGAGTTTTTACTAGCACACACACATGCCAGTGAGCACACGTGTGTGTGTGTGTTTCTCTCTCTCAGAACTGGAGCTCCATCCTCTGGAGCTCTCTGGATCCCTTTCCCCTACCCTGGGCAGCCCCTGCAGAGGCAGAGCTACGCCCCCTAGTGGCTGACATCCCTCCCCTCCCTGTGGCTTCCTCCCATCTCTCACAGACCGAAGCTGCAAGATGTGGAACTTGGTTACGGGACAGGAGATTGCAGCTCTAAAGGGCCACCCCAACAATGTGGTCTCCATCAAGTACTGCAGCCACTCGGGGCTTGTGTTCTCCGTGTCCACCTCCTACATCAAGGTGTGGGACATCCGGGACTCAGCCAAGTGCATTCGGACTCTCACGTGAGTACCCCTCACCTGCCTCACAGTGGTGGGCTACAGCAGGCTGGGTTGGGTGCAAATGCTCCCAGCCCAAGTGACCCACTCAGCACAGCACAGCCCAGCTACATGGGCACAAAGACCATTACCAGCCTATGAACTTGCTTGACCCTGGGATACAAGGTGAGATCTCTTGGTTTGGGAGACAGTGTCTGGGGTAGCACCACTAGAGGAATTTTTGGCCTGCCTGGCCTCTACCCACGGCCCAGTCCCCCAAACCCTGACCCTTGAGGTGTGTTAGATATCATCCTATGAGTCTGAAAGAGGAGCTAGGAAACAGGGCGAGCCCCCAAAGCCATGCTGGACACTGCCTGTGTAGGTGACCACCCAGTCATGGCCCTGAGCCCTGCCCCGACAGTCTCAGGCACACAGGCATAGGGCAGGGGAGGCAGAACTGAGACCAAGAGCCTTGCAAAATAAAGATTGTGGGTATTTTTTAGCAGAAGTCATACTACATCCTTACATTAACACTGTAATACAATCTATTAATTTGATCCTTAAAAAGTAAACAGGCTGGGCACAGTGGCTCATGCCTATAATCCCAGGTATTTTGGAGGCTGAAGCAGGAGGATCACTTGAGACCACGAGTTCAAGACCAGCCTGGGCAACAAAGGGAAACTCTGTCTCTACAAACAAAAAATATTTTAATTAGCTGAGCATGGTGGTGCGTGCCTGTAGTCCCAGCTACTCAGCAGGCTGAGGTGGAACGTTGCTTGAGCCCAGGAGGTCAAGGCTGCAGTGAGCCATGTTTGTGCCATTGCACTCCAATCTGGCCGATAGAGCAAACCTTGTCTCAAAAAATAATAATGAATAAATAAACAGAGGGTTTTTAGGGCAGTGAAATTATTCTGTATGATGCTATAATGGTAGATGCATACCATTATACATTCGTTCAAACCCTTAGAAGGTACAACACCAAGAGTGAACCTGAACGTGAACTGTGGACTTGGGCAATACAACATGTCAACATGGGTTCATAATGAAAACCCAGGCAGCTTTCTGGTTGATAACAGGGGAGACTGTGCCTGTGTGGGGGCAGGGGCATGTGAGAAATATCTGTATCTTGTGCTTAGTTTTGCTGTGAACCTAAAACTAGCCTTAAAAAAAATTAAGTCTTTAAAAAAAAAAAGTAAACAAGGCTGGGCGCGGTGGCTCACGCCTATAATCCCAGCACTTTGGGAGGCCGAGGCGGGCAGATCACCTAAGGTCGGGAGTTCTAGACAAGCCTAACCGACATGGTGAAACCCCATCTCTACTAAAAATACAGAATTAGCCAGGCATGGTGGCACATGCCTGTAATCCCAGCTACTCAGGAGGCTGAGGCAGGAGAATTGCTTGAACCCGGGAGGCGGAGATTGCAGTGAGCCGACATTGCACCATTGCACTCCAGCCTGGGCAACAAGAGTGAAACTCCATCTCAAACAAACAAATAAATAAATGTAAACAGGCTGGGTGTGGTGGCTCATGCCTGTAATCCTAGCACTTTGGGAGGCTGAGGCAGGCGGATCACCTGAGGTTAGGAGTTCAAGACCAGCCTGACCAATATGAAGAAACCCGTCTCTACTAAAAATAAAAATTAACCTGGCATGGTGGTGCATGCCTACAGTCCCAGCTACTCAGGAAGGTGAGGCAGGAGAATCGCTTGAACCCGGGAGGCAGAGGTTGCGGTGAGCCAAGATCACGCCATTGCGCTTCAGCCTGGGCAACAAGAGCGAAACTCCATCTCAGGAAAAAAAAAAAAAAAAAGTAAACAGAATGGGTATAATCACTTCTTTTAACAGATGAGGAAACTGAGACTCAGAGAGGTTGATTTCCGGAAGATCCAGGTTCACACCCAGTCTCATGACTGAGCCTTGCCATCTTTCCAAGCCAGTGACCAGGCACATAGGCAGGCCATATGGGGAGTTGACTCACCGGGGACTGGAGTGGAGCTCTCCCCTGGGTCTGTCTTATAGGAAAAGCTATTGCTCTTCTCTGTCAGTCAAGGAAGACTTCCTAGAAGTGGGTTATTTGGGCTGGTCTTAGTGAAGTTTTATGGGTTCCCTGCACTGTGCACATGGATTGTTTTGACCTCTGGCCTTGCCTTTCTCCCTTATGGGCAGATCCTCAGGCCAGGTGATCTCAGGGGATGCCTGTGCCGCCACGTCCACCCGTGCCATCACCAGTGCTCAGGGTGAGCATCAGATCAACCAGATCGCCCTCAGCCCTTCGGGCACCATGCTGTACGCCGCCTCGGGCAACGCCGTCCGCATCTGGGAGCTTAGCAGGTCAGCGTGATACCTGGGGAGAGAGGGGGCGTTGGCATGCCCAGGCAAGGTCCCCAGGTCTTGGCTCAGGGGGACCCACCCCAGGGTGGGTAGGACCTCAGCAACACCTTTATTCCCCCCATGCTGCTGGGCCTGTGCCCTCTCTAGTGAGACTGCTGGGATGCAGGGCACCTGTTGTCTAGATTCTTGATCTTGCCTTAACCAAGCGGGGGTGGGTGAGTACCCTGACCAGGCCTGTTTGTTCTGGGGCAGACACCCCACCCCAAGCCAGGGTCCCCTCTAATTCACCTACCCCGGCTGGGCCTCTTCCCACTGCAGGTTCCAGCCTGTCGGCAAGCTGACTGGCCACATCGGTCCTGTGATGTGCCTGACGGTCACCCAGACAGCCAGCCAGCACGACCTTGTGGTGACTGGCTCCAAGGACCACTATGTTAAGGTATCTGGGGCTGCCTCAGCTCTGAGGCCTGGGTCAGGGCTGGTCTTCCACTCTCCCCAGTCTTTGCCCTCTGTTGCCTTGGGAGTACCCACGAAAAATTAGAAGCCTTCTGGGGATGTTTGCTGAAGATCACCCCAAAGAAGGCAAGAAGTTATGTGCAGAAAGTTATAGATTGCAGCATTATTTTGTAACTGGTGAAAAATTCATAACTTAAATGTTGAAGGGTAGAATAACAATCAAATTATGGAAAATCCACTAAATGGGATACATTGCAGCTATTAAAATGATAAATAGCAAACCAAACATGAAGTAGACAAACAACACTAATTTGTTTGCTCTCTGATTATGCCATTGAAAACTGTCCATACACAGTCAGAAACTGAAAGGAAGCAGGCCAGGCGTGGTGGCTGATGCCTGTAATCCTAGCAATTTGGGAGGCTGAAGTGGGAGGATCACTTGAGGTCAGGAGTTTGAGACCAGCCTGGCCAACATGGTGAAACCCTGTCTGTACTAAAAATACAAAACATTAGCCAGGCATGGTGTCGGGTGCCTGTAGTCCCAGCTACTCGGGAGGTTGAGGCAGGAGAATCGCTTGAACCTGGGAGGCAGAGGTTGCAGTGAGCTGAGTTTGAGCCACTGTACTCCAGCCTGGGCAACAGAGTGAGACTCAGTCTCTAACAAAAAAGAAACTGGAAGGAAGCAGGATTTTCAGGGGTGGTGGGATTATGGTGACCATTTAGTAAAAAACAAAAGAATTCTAGAGGGAGGCTCACACCCCAAACCCGCCTTTCTCCTTAGCAGCTGCCCGTTGAGCTGTGGGGTCTCGGCGTGATGAGCTGATTCACCCCTGCATTACTTGAGTTGGTCTCCCCCCACCCCTGCCCCAGTGTCCACGGGAAGGGTTAAGACCTGAACCGTCAGTGTTCCCAGGCCCGTGGAAGGAGCAGCCCCACCTCCAGGAACCTTCACCTGCTGGGAAGCTCCTCTCCCCAGAGGGCAAGTGGCTCTCACGCTAGCCAGACTCCTGTGTCTTCAGGCCCCTGGGTCCACAGTGCTGCAGGCCCTGCCTTCCCTCCTCCCACTTGGCCTCTCCCTACTGGCCCCTCCTCCCGCAGATGTTCGAGCTGGGCGAGTGTGTGACGGGCACCATTGGCCCCACTCACAACTTTGAGCCCCCGCACTACGACGGCATCGAGTGTCTCGCCATCCAGGGAGACATCCTGTTCAGTGGCTCCCGAGATAATGGCATCAAGAAGTGGGACCTAGACCAGCAGGAGCTCATCCAGGTGGGGTCAGGAGGAAGGGGAGAGGGTAGACTCGGGTGGGGTGGTTCCCATAGCACACACAGAGCCTTGGAGACCCTGGGCCCCAGGCCAGATGGTTTTCACAGCTGCCCAAGCCCTCCTGTTCTCCCTCTTCCTCCACTGTCTCTATCCTCCCTTCCCTACCCACGGCCTTTCCTGATGCCACACCTCCCCCTTAGGCAACCTGCCCTCAGCAAAGCCTTTGCTCTCAGCTCTTGTGTTTGAATGTGAAGCTCAGTTACCCAATTCCTTTCCTGGGAGCATTTGTGTTTTAGCCTGACCCATGTGAGGGCTGAAGGGTTCTCTGCCAGGGCAGGATCTTAGGCTTGAACCTGAGAAGAAGAGCAGAGGGACCCATCTCTGGTCTCCTAAAGCCCACAGCACAGGCCACCTAGCATGGCTCCTGGAACCAGTGTCACCTGCCTGTGTGGCAGGTCTAGAGGCCAGGGAACCCTGGAAGTAGCTCCACTACTAGCAAGAGGGGCCCTGGGGCAGGTTCTCTCCCTCACCACCTCCCCCAGCCCTCACCAGCCCTGATCCTCCCGCAGCAAATCCCCAATGCACACAAGGACTGGGTGTGCGCCCTGGCCTTCATCCCAGGCCGCCCCATGCTGCTCAGCGCCTGCCGTGCGGGCGTCATCAAGGTCTGGAACGTGGACAACTTCACGCCCATCGGTGAGATCAAGGGGCACGACAGCCCCATCAATGCCATCTGCACCAACGCCAAGCACATCTTCACAGCCTCCAGGTGGGTGCTGGACAGAGAGATCTGCCTCTGCTCCCCTCATCTCCTGGTATGGGCAGGGGAGGCTGGGAGGCTCAGGGCCCTGCAGTTGTCCCCACAGGCTCGGTTCACAGAGCAGATTCCATGGTGGCCTCCTTTGCATACCTAGCCTGTGCCAGCCTTCAGTGGGTGCCCACCATATGCTGGGCACTGCGCTAGGCAGGGGAGGGGGAAGGTACTGGGCCCCGGGCCAGGCCTTGCCCGCTTGTCTCCAAGCCCTTCCTACCCTCCCCTTCCCTGGCTGTCTTCCCCCGTCCAGGTATCTCTCAGAGCACAGAGCAGCCCTGCCAGTCCCCAGACCATGTCTCTTACACACACCTCCTGCTCTGGCCCCCTGCTTGGGGAGCCCCCAGGCCCTCTGTCCCATGGGGTGCTACTCAGACGGCTTTCTTTCTTGTTCCGACTTTGTCCCTTCTCTCCCTTCCCCTTCCCATCTCCTCCCACCTCTCCTCTCTGTCCTCGCCTCTCTCCCCCCACAGTGACTGCCGGGTAAAGTTGTGGAATTACGTCCCTGGACTCACCCCCTGCCTTCCTCGCCGAGTCCTGGCCATAAAGGGCCGCGCCACCACCCTGCCCTGACCCTCCCCATCTCTCCCTGTCTCCTCTCTCATTCTTCCCCTCTTTCCTTTTCCCCCTCTTTCCTTTTCCCTCTCTTTCCCCACTTCGATCTGAGCTGCTTCTTAACGGTATGAGATTATTTTACTCCTCCTTCTTCCTCTCCCTTCCTGTCCTGCCTGGCCCAGAGAGGTGCCCTGCCTGTCCCTCCTGCTCCCATCATCCTCTCCCGAGCATGAACAGTGGGACAGGCCCCAGGAGATGGGTGCCAGGGAGCAGATGGGGGAAGACTTCAGGCCTGGACAGAACAAAACATCCCCCCAAAAAAAACCCATGACAAAGCTCCCCCGGGGGCCTCCGAGTGCACAGGCCTCTCCATCTGCCCAGCACCCCACCACCTGCAGTCCACCTCCCCGTAAGCGATGCTTGCCTCCCAGCCCCAACCGCATTTGGGGAGTTTGGGGAATCCAGTTCATCCTCTACTTTTGGGGGCAGCCAGCCGAGCTCACTGTAAGAGCTGACCCACGCCCCTCCACTTTGTCCTCCACCCCAGTGACCTGACGGTGAAGTTCTGGAGTGTCCGGCGGTTACCCCACAGCGGCCCACCCTAGGAGTGAGGTCAGAGGGATGCCCCCGGACCCTCGACCCCGGCAGCCTGGACAGCATGGAAGGGAAGCTGTGACCCAGCCGATGGGGCCAGCTGCCCTGGGGACAGAGGGCGTGGCCCCCTCTCCTGTCCTCCTCCCTCTCCCTTGGCCTTCCCACAGGACACTGTTCCCTCAGTCCCTCTCCTGCCTCTCTGGAGCCTCTGGGTGAGAGAGGGGCTGGGGAGGAAATCAAGCTGTGAAGCCAAAGGGCATTATCCCTTCTTGTTCCACTCCCAGTGGTCCTGGCCACATTGTCTCCTGCTGAACTGGCTCTGCCCCTTTCTCAGGCCTTTGGCCCAGTGGTGGGGCCCTGTGGGGAGGTGCAGCAGCCTGGCCCCATCCCACCCTTCCGAGGAGCTGGCCTCCCCCCGCCTCCCAGCCCAGCCTCTAGAGCCACTGCACCTGCCTCTGAGCCCAAAAAGATAGTCCTCAGGTAGCTAAGGAAACCAGGTGTGGGCGGCTGGGCCTTGCAGCTAACCCTTAACCCTCTGGCCACCCGCAGATAGCCCCAGCTGGCCCCAACAATTCCCTGGGGTCCCTTTCAGATGGGGCCAAGATAGAGCTGCTAGAAAGATTCCTTTGGGGAGACAGTCAGAAATACTTCAGTTATTTATTTTGTTATTTTTATTTTTTGCTGTTGCCTCCTGGAAACTGACTTGAAGTTTCTTCCCATATATTCTTTCCCTCAGCTCTTGGGGGCCAGAAATTCCAAAGGGAGTCCGCTGCCCCGGCCCTCCAGGGCCGCCTCCTCTGTTTGCTTTGCGGAGGAGGGAACTGCTCCTTTCACTCTGCAGCTTGGACCTGTCCCCGACACAGCCCCCAGGGAGCCTTCTAGCGTACCCCCTGGCCTCTAGGCCGCCTGACGCTCAGTGCCTTCCTCCGTCCCGGGGGCCTGGCACCCGTGCCGGGCAGCCTTACACCAGCCATGCCCGTGGCACCACATGTGTCTTCTCACTCGCGAGGTCTGGTGCCCAGCGCCCCTGGGAAGGCGGGGGCGCTTACCCCACAGCCCAGGCCCCGGGGTTCCACCCCAGAGTCCTGCGTGGGCCACGTAGGAAGCAGCGTGGGGGCTGTGTCTGCTGGGAGGCGGCTCGGATGGGGAAGACGGCCCGGCACCCTGGCCCCCGCCCCTCCCCAGCCCTGCAGCCCGGCAGCCCCGCACTGGGCCGGGGAGTCTCTCCGGCTTCTCTCTCTCTGGTTATTCAGGAGACACATTTTCAGCCTTAAAACTGGCATGGAGCGCAGGCCCTCCCTTGTAGGAAATTATCAAGGAGGAGGGCGTCGGCAGTTCCTCTGCCCCGGGGCTGGGGACACCGAGCTCAGGACACCGAGCTCCGGGGAGGTTCTTAAATCAGTGTTCTGGCGCCCCCTGTTGGGGAAACTCTGGAATTACAGGAGTGGGCCTTGGGAGGTACTGAGCTCCATCCCTCTCCCCCGCCCCACCCCCACCCAAAGTTGCCCACTGTTTTTCCCTTGCTTCGCTGGTCTTGTGCTTCCCGGCTTCAGTCTGGGAGCCAAGAGCCAGCCCCACCTCCCTTCAGAGGACGCAGTGACTTGGACTTACTGGAGGTGGTTCTGTGTTTCTGCCCTTGGCTCCTCTCCATCTTGGGCCAGGGCACTTGGAGCCCTCTCCATGTGGCGCCCAGTGTTGTGGGGAGGCAGGCCCCCGTGGAGGTTAAGTGAGGCCTGGTCCCTTCCCCGTGCCCTCCTCGGAGCTGCCACAGAGGCTAAGAAGGCTGTCCTGCTGGTGCTGGCCCTGCTGGAAGTGGTATTGAAGTCTGGGCCTGCTGATGGCAGGAAGGAGACTGCCTCAGATGCTGGTCTCCCAGGACCTGAACAGTCTGTCTGCAATGACTGGAAATCCTTCTTCCTCTGGCCACCCTGGGGGTGCTGGGTAACCCCTTAGCTCTGAGATGTGGCCACAAATCTCTTCCCACTCCTCTCCATCCCTCCCCACCTGAACAGAAGGTTTTGATCTTGCAACCTGTAAGAAAGAATCCGTCCGCATGACTGTTTACAAGCGATAGAAACACATAAGACTCTGTCCCCTGAGCTCCCACAGCTGGGCGGGGGATGCCCCACCTGGGGTGACTGCACTGTAGCTGCAAGGCGTGTTCTCACACGAAGTGTGATCTTACGGCCCCGCGAGAGGTGCTCATCATCATTGCCCATTTTCCGCTGTTTCCGATGGGTCAGCTACCTCACGGCGGGGCCAGCTCTGCTGTCCTGGCAAGTGTCATTGACTCTCTAAACTTGAAGTCCTTCGGGAGCCCTGAGCCCAGCATCCCTGAGACACCCCAAGTTGTGCTCCATGAGAGTTGGAGTCTCTGCCCACTCTTTCAGGGATGTCCAGGGTCCATCGTTAGGGGGCAGGCCCCCAGCTCCAATCACTGCACAAGCACCCTAAGTGTTGGAAGCACAAAATGGTTGTGATTTGAGCACAATGGCAGGGTCTCGCAGGCAGACTGGATAGACCCGGGCCCGGGAAGTTCCTCCCAGGTTGCCTCTGTCCAAAGTGAGATTGGGGATGCCTGTGTCTGGGACAGGGGGCTGCCCTTGCTCAGACCAGGCCTTGAATTCTGGGACTCGCCAGCTAACTTCTCACCCTTCTGTGCCCATCGTAAGATCTGAGCCTTGTCAGGCCCAGCCACATCTGTATACCATGGGACCAGGAGTAAAGCGCTCTCTAAACCCTGCACCCCAAATCTCTAAATGCCTGAGTTCAGGCTGAGTCCTAGCCCTAGTGAGCCTGAAGAGCTTGCTCTGATTCCCTGTCTCCTGGGTCAAGCCCCACTTTGTGCTTTCGAAGCTTATGAGCGGGTTCCCTGGATAGAAGGAGTCTTCCATCCCCACTGCCCTTGGGCCTCTTCAGCATAGTCCTGTGCCGGGGCCCCATCCTCACTGTCAGTCAGTTCAGTATTTGCTTTCATGTGAGTGACGGACTCCTCTGAGGCAGCCGGAACTCTCAAAGGCAGCGCCTGGAGCTGCCTTGCGAGATTTCCAAGGAAGGAGGAAAGACTAACAGGCGGAGGCTGGCACACCCAAGCCTTTGAGGTGGTCAGAGTGCCACCTTCAGCCCCTTGGGAAGGGACAGCGGTGGATCTGGGAATGGCCTCGCCCTGGATTCAGCCTAGGAATCTCTTCATCCTCAGCTGTCCAGCCCTGCTGCCTGTCTGGGGCTGTGTGGCCTGGGCAGAGGGCAGTTTAAAGCACAAAACCACATGGGGAAAACACGAGGTCACGGGGACTTTCTCATGTGCCTGATGTGGTGGAGGGAGACACCGGCAGGCGGCTGCAGTGAAGTTAGGGAACATAACACTTCTTTGCCCTGCTAACTCTCAGCTCTGGGGGGCATCCCCCGATGTGGTCTGGGCTGGGAGCAGGCATGTCCCCTGGTTGTTGCCTGTGCCTGGTCTGTTCACCATCGTGTTTGTGTGGGCAGAACCTGCCCTGCAGGAGCAGTGACTTCCCACTGTGTGTCCCAGACCTGTGGTCTGTGTCCCTTTGCCATCCCAAACAGGCAACTGCTCGCTGCTCTCCTCGCTTGGCATAGCCTCCTGGTCAGTGGCCAATGCCCCACAGGCCTTCCTGGGCCTGGCCCTCCTCTCTTGACTCCCAGATCCTTCCCTGCCGTCTTGTGTGCAAGGACAGATTTTGCAGGGAAAGTTCTGTGTCTTCTTTGATATCTTTGTTCTGTCCCCTGCCCCATCCCCAGCACTCATGATTTTGAAGCCCCCATCACACCCCAGTTCAGTCCCGTGAACCATGTCCTGAGGGCCTTGCAGGGAAGTAGGAAGTAGAAACTGCTTCACAAAGAGCCGAGGGTCAGAGAAGACCCCTGAGATGAATTAGGGCCCTGCCCTGCCCACCAGCTCTTTTCTAGCAATCATGCCCTGCCCAGGCTGCAGGCTTCATTAGACTCCTGCTGTCCTCCGCGATGTGACTAGCACAAGGTGTATATATGTTTTGTACCTCTGCCGATGGCTGTACATAGTGTATGAAACTTATTTAAGCCTCATGTTGTACATTTCTGTTCCTAGATTGGATGTGTGTGTTCTAAGAAGTTGTCATAAATAAAACCTGAATGACCAATGTCTGTGGAGGTGTCCCCTGCCCCCTTCTGGGGGGCTGCTGACTTTTGGCTGGGACCTTTGGAGAGGGAGTTGGTAGTGGTGGTGGGTGGGTGGGTGAATGGGTGCAGCAGGCCTCTGGGGCTGGGCCCAGCCTGATGAGAACTTCCTGAGCTGTGAGTTTGGGGCTTCACCAGTTAGAAAACAGAGAGCTTTGAGAGTGTCACATTCTCCTCCAGACTCCGTATGTGGTCTCCTGAGGCAGATGCAGTTGCTGGAAGAGTGGGCAGCAGCATTTGTGGACCACCTGCTATATCCTAGGCACTGTTGAGAGCATTTTTCATTGTGTCTTCACTGTCCTGTGTGACAGGTGACATTCTCGTTTTATGAAATGAGAAAGATCTCAGGATGGAAGTGACTTTCCCAGGATCATAGCTAGTAAGGACAGAGCCAGGATCTGCATCTAGACCTGCCAGAACACAGCAGCCTTTGCCTTTTGATAATGTAACATGTGCCTCTCTAGGGCCTGGACTACGCTGTGCGTGGTGCATGCCAGATGTGTCTCAGTCCCTTGCCACTTATGGAAAGAAGGCAAGACTATAAAAAGATCATATAAGAAAAGAGCTCTACAAAGGTATTTTTTTTCTTTCTTTCTTTCTTTCTTTTTTTTTTTTTTTTTTTTTTTGAGTAGAGATGCGATCTCACTATGTTGCCCAGGCTGGTCTCGAACTCCTGGGCTCAAGCCTTACCTCCCATCTCAGTCTCCCAAAGTGCTGGAATTACAAGCATGAGCCACCATGTGTGACCATGATTTTTTTTCCTAGATCAGTGCTTTTCAGTCTTGAAGAACCCATATTTCCCTTTTGATAACCACAAATTGTTTCACCAACTCCCGGAGATTCTGGCCCATCCCCTGGGCAGAGAGGCCCCTCAGGGAGAGTCCACATCTTCATCACCAGCCATGACTGATTAAAAAGCTTACCTTCCTGATTTTTGTATCAGGAATATAGTGGGGTCTCTCTTTGCTTTGTTTCCCAAATATAAAACCAAATTGCTTCCTCAGCCTGCACAGGTCCCCTGCTGCTTGTCCAGCACCTGGCTGTGACAGGTGCTCGGCCAGGGAATTCCTGGAGTCTGTAGGTGGCAGAAGTCACCGTGGGTGGGAGGGCAAAGGCTTCCTGGGGAAGGTTTCCTCTAGAGAGGCTTCTGGTCCTCACAGAAAGGCCTTGGTGAGTGAGAGGGACCCTGGGCCATGGAAGGAGACACACGTGGGCGGAGTTGTCCTGACTTGCCAGCCCTGCTGGCAGGCACAGAGCCTCTTGCCCGGGAGCAGGGTGCTTCTTGTGAACAGCTGTTTTTGGCTGGCTGACCCAGCATCACCAATGCCACTCCCCGCCCCACCCTCGCTCCCCACAGGCCCGTATTTTGCATAAGATCCTGCCTGACAGTGGGACAGAAGAGCCCACTGTGAACTGCAGGAAGTGACACCTGTGCATGACCAGCTGCAGGCTGGACAGGATGTGTGGGCAAGACCCAGAGACTGGCCACTGGGGAACTGGTCACGGGCCAGACCTGGAGTGGACTCCAGCCTTCTGGTTCCTCCTTGCCACTGCGCTCCTCCCTGCACCCCCCAGAAAGTTTGCAACACAAGGTAATTTTTCCAAACGCAGTTCATCCTGTCTCTCGAGGATGCCAAGGCTCCTGCGGGATGTCGGGGGGGACAGGAATACTGGGTTAAGAGACTCTTCTTGTATTCTTTTAATGTGGGGTGGTGTTTTGTTTCCAGATTACATGCATAATATCTGCTTACTTTAGAAAAGTTGGAAAACAAGAGAGTGTCAAGAAAAATTCCATTTAGGATATAAGCTATGGGGCAGCTTTCCCAGGCACAAGGGAATGGCACCTCTCAGAATTTGGTAAGAGCCATTCAATTGTCAGAACTAGGTGGTATCTTAAAAGGTATCTTTTTCTCAGCGTCTGAAGTTGAGTTTTAAAAACAAAGATAATGTTTCCCAACTCTCTGTTTATAAATTTACATTTTACAGAATTGAGGCCCATAGAGGCCAACAGAGTTGGCCAAAATCATCCTGGGACAGAGATGGCCCTAGAATCCATTACTTTCCATATATTCATTACCTTGTATCTGTTATTTTATGCCTGACCAAAGTGAGGAGGTGACTTGTGGGGGTGTCAGAGCAGTCTTTGAGGTGGGTCTCATCCCAATGCACTTGACCTGTTAATAGGTTTTTAGTAAGATCTATCTTTTATCATTGCTTGTAACAAAGCAAAACTGCCCTGGCAGAGGCAGGGCACTGCAGGACAAGTATCCAGGCCTGAGTGTTGACACATGGGGTGTGGTTTGGGCTGTGCCAAGGGCCAGTCGTGGTGGTGTTTCTATAGAGCAGCACTGTCCCTGGCTCTGTGGTACCCAAACTCTCTGATCTTCCAGGAGGTTTTTCACTAACAACCCTTTAATAAATCACTTTCCTGCTTAAGCAACTCTGTTGCTTACCATCACAACTGCATTCTAGAACACCTCATGTATGCCAACATTACTTCCCCCTCGGCTCATAGTTGAGGTTGGTTCAAAAGAAACGGCTGGCTCTGGCCTTAGACCCATGGCTGAATGGGAGAAGGGAGCAGAGGGGCAGAGCAGGGAAAGGTCACCCCGACCCAGATGTTCACAGGAGAGAAGGTGGCTCACAAGTGACTCTACCCCAGAAGGCCAAGAATTGACTGGCAAGACAACCTAATAGCTATTTTCACAAAGGTGCATGCTTTTTCCTTTTATTACAAAGATTCTGCAGGGATATACCTCCATTTCTAGCGCAGGAGCCAGGAATCTGGCCCCATTGTCACAGGGTCTGATGGTCAGGCCTACATCTGAGACTCAAGGATGCAGGCTCAGAAGTAGTGCCTTTGGGGCCTCCTCCTGCAGAAGCAGGAGGTCGGGGCCTTGGCCAGTAGCAGCTTCTTCTTGGCTTCCAGGATATAGAAAGTCTGTGTGGTGAGGCAGCTGACCATGGGGTCAGAGTCTCTCTGCATGTGCCTTAGGGCTGAAACACAGACAGAGAAAGGATAGTGGGCTGCAGGAGGGCCTAGGCCCTGCGGCAGACAGGTACCAGGCAATGGGGTCAGGACTGGTGGATTTTAAACTATGAGCAAGAGTTTCTTCTAGGAGTCCACAACGCTCTGTTGCAAGCAAGGCCACATAGCTGCTGTGAGCACAGGGAGATGTGACGCCCACTTGCTCCTCACCCTGCACCCATTACCAACCACTCACTCCTCTCCTCTGCCCCTCCCTGGCCCTGCATCCTCTCTTTCCCATAGAATAGCTATGTGTGAAGTTCTCTGACTTCAAAGAGAGCTGCAGCCAGGGACTCAACTACATATGGGAGCCCAGCGCTGTCTCTCCTACAAGAAACCCAAGGGATCCTCCTGGCTGATGAATGGGCTCCATGGTGGTGAGGGTGTGAGTGAACATGGGGCAGGAGGGCTCTGACCAGCACCTCAGAACCTAAGCACCTTGGGGATGAGCCTGCCTCTTCACACTTCTGGATGATCATTTTTGTGAGGCCATCTGCCCACTTTTCCTAACTTCTGAGCATTCCCCACCAACACCGGTGCCACTAAAAGATGCAAGGAGGGGGCAACTGGGCTGCCACTCACCTGTGTACGCCTCCTCAATTTCATCAATCTCTTCCAAGTCTAGGGTTTGGATAATCTGGCCTACAGGGACGCAGAGAAGCACCTCAGAGGCCCCACCAGGAATCAGTGGGGTCCTGGCTGCAAGTACTCTCGGCCCCCTTCCCAAAACACTCACCATTCCCCTCCTTTTTCCTGTCTTTCCCTCCCTTGGCCACCAGCCTCAGGTTTGAACTTTTCCCATAAAGTCAAACTTGTGTCCCTTGCTTCTCTGAAGGGTTCTAAGCAAATTGGGCTGGGTGAAGGAGTGGATACTCCTCTGCCCTGAACAGCTGTTCCCTGGGGTGATCTGAGGCAGTCCCCCACCTACCTCTGAACTTCCCCCACTGAGCAGCTCCCAGACCCCATATGCCCCACCCTTTGTCTCTCTGCTGGTTGATCTCCTAGGACTTGGTACATTCTGCTATGGGAAGGTTACCACCCAACCCGACCAGGAGCTTCCTGCAGGGGAGGGAGCAGGCAGGCACAGGCAGGCACTCCCACCTCCACTCCCACCCCCCAATGTAATTCCCATGGGTTCTGTGTGTCCTCATGTCCTGGGTGCCCAGTCAGTTTAAGGGACCCTACAACAAGGACACAGTAGCTCCAACAAGACGAAAGGCCATACCTGCAAACCACACAGCTGCCCAGCGGATGGGAACCTGTGGGCTCTTGAAGAGAGCCACACACTGCTTCAGGAACCAGAGGGCTTTGTTTGTCTCCTGCTCCAGCTGTAAGAAAAGGTGTCAGATTATGGAAGGGACCCTCAGACCGTTTTGAGATTACACAGGAGCCATCCCCTGAGTGCAAAAATCTGTCAAAACCATCTCTATCTCCATCCCCTCCTACCACAGCTCCTGAAATCTTCTTTCTTTCATGAAGCCTTCCCGGATTGACCATGCCACAGAGATCATACTCCCTGGCCTTGACCCAGTTTAAGCATGAAGCTCATAGAGACTGGCCCCAGTGTTTGGCGCATACATTTTTTTCTCCTACTCCCAACAATAAGGTGAACCCTATTGCTTAAATCCTGTTTATTTCTATCTTAGTTTAAATCTTCAATCTCAAGGTCATATGCTTTAGGCTGCAAAAGATCATGCCTACAGCATTCTGTTTAAGCAGAGCCTCAGTCACACGAACACAAAGATGCGAACAATAAACACTGAGAATTCCAAAAAACAGGAGGGAGGGAGTGGGGCAAGGGTTGCAAAACTACCTACGGACTATGTTCACTCCTTGGGGATGGGAACATTAGAAGCACAAACCTCAGCATCACACAATATACCCATGTAACAAACCAGCACCCATGCCCCCGAACCTAAAATTTTTAAAATAGGCCAGGCACAGTGACTCACGCCTGTACTCCCAGCACTTTTGGAGGGCCAAGGCAGGCAGATCGCCTGAACTCAGGAGTTCAAGACCAGCCTGGGCGACATGGTGAAACCCGTGTGTACCAAAATGCAAAAAAATCAGCCAGGTGTGGTGGCACGCGCCTGTAGATCCAGCTTCTCAGGAGGCTAAGGAAGGAGAATCGCTTGAACCCAGGAGGTGGAGGTTGCAGTGAGCCGAGATCGCGCCACCGCACTCCAGCCTGGGCAACAAAGCCAGACTGTCTCCAAAAAAGTAAATAAATAAAATAAAATGAAATAAAATATTTAAAATAAATAAATAAAAATAAACAGAGCCTAGCAGTGCTGCATGTAATTACGTGTTTTCATACCTTCCATCGCCTGCCTAGGAATACAG
Organism: Theropithecus gelada; assembly: GCF_003255815.1. Lineage (NCBI taxonomy): Eukaryota > Metazoa > Chordata > Mammalia > Primates > Cercopithecidae > Theropithecus > Theropithecus gelada. The sequence continues at coordinate 164,800,177 of NC_037668.1, forward strand.
CCCCTTCTGCGTTCATCAGACTTCCATCCTTGAAGGTTCAAAGGATGATGTGTCCTTCCCTTTGCAACCACCACTAACCCAAACCCCGTCTCCTGCATCTCCTTCCTAGCTCCGATCCTAACTCTCCTCTTTCACTCTGCAGTCTAAGTTCTTAAAACAGAAGGCTACATCCATGGTTTTTCCCAGCTTCTTTTGGCAGGATCTTTTCTTCAAAAAGAAATCTTAACTGGAAACCCAATATCTCAAACTAATAGAAGGAGTGGGGGGCGGGTGTGGTGGCCCTCGCCTGTAATCCCAGCACTTTGGAAAGCCAAGGCAAGAGGATCACTTGAGCTTGGGAGTTGGAGACCAGCCTGGGCAACATGGCAAGACTCTGTCTCTACAAAAAAAGAGGAAGGAGAAAGAGAAGGAGAAGAAGTGGGGCTGCTGGGGTTGAAGGAGGTGGGGAGGCTGAGCCTAGCCTGCCTGCTCATCTCTCCCATCTTTTGAAGTTACCCGAGAAACCCTTGGGTTTTTGTACCCTTGACTGCTTCCTGAAACTGGTCATGGTCCTTCCTAGGTGACCATGACCCTCCTCTCTTGTTGTCCTCCTTTGACTTTCTGCCAGGTTTCCCTTTCTAGTCTCCTCTGTGGGATCCTTGGAACTGATGTCTCCTGGGATCTCAGTGTTGACTCATATGCTCCTCCCACCACACAATTTCCTTAGGAGAGCGTATCTGGGCTTAGGGTTGCAGTCTTCATCTACTACCCAACGGTATGCTCAGGGTTCACCAAACACAGCCCTGTTCTCCAAGCTTCAGTGATACATATCTAACTTCCAATGGAAGCACAAACCTGTGGTGTTCTCACAGATTTTAGAAGCTTAACATGCACAAAATCAAGCCACCACCTTTCCCTCCACACCTGTTCCTCCCTCTGTATTTCTGACCTCAGTCCAGGACACCAGCATTCACCCATGTCAGAAGCCAAGAGGCAACTTTTACTTTCACACTTCATATCAAATCAATCTCCACAACTAGCTAATCCCGCCCATGCCTTTGTCTTCTTGACTTCATCATCTCTCCCCAGACACTCTATACAGCACAGGCTCCAATTCCATCCCTTGGCAACGTTTCTCTGATCTGTAGCTTGGGTGATTTGTGTGAAATGCACAGCTCTCTAACCATGCTACCCACTTGCTTAAAATGCTTCAACAACTCCCCTTGCCTACAGCCTCAAGTCCTGCTCCTCACTGGGCCCAAACCTCCACAGAACACTGTGGCCCAGCCTCCTGCTTCCGTGTCTCCTGCCTGGACCGGACTGCACACTGACAGTCCATGAGAAAAGTCAGCCTGAAGATATTTTTTTTTGTTTGATCTATGCAGTGTTTTACATTTTAAATTATTTGCCAACATCAATGGGGGAAATTTCACCCCAATCAGAGTCTTTCTCTGTCACCCATGCTGGAGAGCAGTGACTCGATCTCAGATCACTGCAACCTCTGCCTCCTGGGTTCAAGCGATTCTCCTGCCTCAGCCTCCCCAGTAGCTGGGATTACAGGCGTCCGCCATCTCACCTGGCTAATTTTTGTATTTTTAGTAGAGTCAAGGTTTTCCCATGTTGGCCAGGCTGTTTCAAACTCCTGTTGCCAGGTGATCCGGCCACCTTGGCTTCTCAAAGTGCTGGGATTACAGGTGTGAGCCACCGCACCCGGCATGGATTTCCTGCTTCTCTTAACAACCCTGAGCCACTTTCTCTCCTAGAAACAATTCATGGGTTCTCAACTGGGGACTATACTGTGTGGAGGGAATTATGGAACTTGGGGATGTTTATGGTTTTCAAAATGATGAGGGGGGTACACCAATTTCTAATATCCCATTACACATTTATGTCTACCAAAATCCTACTTATACTAATCCATGCCTAGAAGTTGGCTCTTTTAGATAACAGAGTAGTTTTTCACAGTTCAACTACATACTGGATTTTCTAGGAGTGCATCTGCAATAGACATCAAAGACTATACTTCATCTTGTTCAGAAAGTCATCAGACTTTCTGATCTAATCAGACTTTCCTGGTGTCGGGGGAGCTATTAATACAATCGTTTTGGAATTCTCATCACCAATGGTGACCCTTCTTGTGGTGACCCTTCTTGTGGTGACTCCCATATCATTCTGCATTTGTAGCAGATCCATTCACAGTGATTCTATGGAGAGGGGCAAGGATTCATGTACATCATTGTCTACTAAAGTAACTGGGCCCTGGCAGGGTGCAGTGGCTCACACCTATAATCCCAGCACTTTGGGAGGCTGAGGCAGGCAGGTCACCTGAGGTCAGGAGTTTGAGACCAGCCTGGTCAACATGATGAAACCCCATCTCAAAAAAGAAAAAACAAAAGAAAAAAGAAACCCCGTCTCTACTAAAAATACAAAAATTAGCTGGGCCCAGTGGCAAGTGCCTGTAATCCCAGCTACTCGGGAGCCTGAAACAGGAGGATCGCTTGAACCTGGGAGGCGGAGGTTGCAGTGAGCCAAGATCGCACCACTGCACTCCAACCTGGGCTTCAGAGTGAGACTCTGTCTCAAAAAAATAAATAAATAAAAAGTAACTTGGCCCAAGCATTTACATACAGTATTTATATTCTATTATTATATCATGTTATGCTATATTGTGTTCCATATATTCCTACAGATTATTTTGTTGTAGATTACTTTCACTTCTCCTTTGGAGTTAGGGCATTATATGACTTATTTTGGAAATATGCAAAAGTAGAGGATATTATTTATGAATTTCACTTTAGGAGAGTAAAGGCGGTGTTACTAGATGTGTGCTGTGACAATGGTGTGTGGTTTCTGGCCATGCTGAGGAGGCTGCCTGTGCTGGGTCTTGGGGCCTACATCTCTCCTCCGGGCCCATCCAGTCTGATCTCTGGTTAGTGTTTCCTGCATGACCTTGTAAGCATTTGCCTTTTCTGCCCCTGCTCTAATGATTCCAAGGCACTTACATTAATAGCTCCCTACACACCAGGCCCTTCTGCCCTTATTTCTCAGGATGGTTGTAAGGATCAAATCATACCAGATAATGTGTGCTCTGCTCCACACCCCTATGTACAGCATCACCTTGGCCTGCACTCTTGATTCCTTCCCTTTGCCTAAGTATTACCCTGCCTTATATTTCTCCTTCTGAAGATGACACCTCCTCCAGGAAGCCTTCCTTCAACTTCCAGACTGTGCTGGGTACCCCTCCTTTGCCTTTCCCGAAGTATGCTGAGATTGTCTACTTGTGTGTCTAGCTCCCCAATTCAGACAGGAAACAAGGGGAGGGCAGGAACTATATCTAGGTGCCAATCACAAAGTAGGTGCTTAATGAGTATCTCATCATTGAACTGTTGCTGTCGCCGCTGCCATTACTGCTGCAAACCCCAGAGCTGCAGGAAAACGACCTAGACCGCTGGGGACGCCACCCTCCCTTGCATAGGAGCAGACAGTGAGCAAGCTGCTGGCTTACCAGGGCTCCAAGAATGTTCCACACATCTTTCTCTGCAAATACTGCTTTCAGCTTTGACCAGCCCAGCATGGCAGCTGTGTGGCAGAGGGCAGACCGGCAGATCTGGGAGACAAGGAGGCTCAGCATGAGGAGCTGAGGAGTGGGACTGGGCAGGGAAATGGAGGGGTGCAAAGAACAGAGACAAGCAGCATCACACTCAGCCTCGATGGGATGGAAACGCAGGTGAATCGACAGGGATCCAGGGCTTCGGAAAAAGGCAGGGGTCCAGGCAGCTTGGCTCTACTTACAACCCCCTATTCTCCCTAATAAGAAGTTTAAAAATTACAGTTCTAACAATTTTCCCAGTTGCTGTGGTGTGACACTGAGACCCAGAGCAAGAGCACTGGAACTATTTAGCTCAGAGCCTTATTCACCAGCCGCATGGCTTCCCACGCTGCCACCCCCGCAACCCTCCCTGCCCCACAAAACAGTCTCTCTGAAAATAAATTTCCCCAAAGTCTTAATCCCCCAACTGGGTGGTCACTGTTCTAAATCAGGGCTGGCTCTGTCAGGAATACCACGGCTGAGTTCACCGGTGGGACTCTCCGCACAAATATCCCCATTCAATCGCTTGCCCAGCCGGACTCAGATGTGCCTAAGAGGCCTCAGTGATGGCAGAGTGGTCTGCTCTGTGGAAACAAGGTGTCCTGTCACAGAGTAAGTCAGCCAGTCTTCAAGTGTTCAAGCTGCAGTTCACGTTCCTGGGTCTCCTGGGCTCAAAGCTGGACTCATTCATTCCGGAATGAAGGCCAGTTCCAGGCTCTCTCTATTCTGCCCACCACACTGCCTCCCTCAGGGTCTTCCCGACCCAGGGAGCTCTGTCTCCATTCACAGGCAGAGAGTATGCAGAAAGCAGCATGGAAAGGGGGCTCCTGGAGCCACAGGCTGGGAGGCAGAGAGAGGGATTGCTGCCCGTCGATGAGATTTTCCTCCTGGGAGAAACACCCACAGTATTCCACTGGGAGTCAGTGGCCAACCAGATGGAGCCAGAAGCTGGAGAAACTTTAGTGCAAGCATCTGTTCATCTCTAGTCTGTCATTCGGCAAGGTCAGAGACTAGTTGACTCCTTCAGCACCATCCAGTACTGCCACAGCCCTGCCTAAGCACTCAACATGCTTAGCTTTTACCTCCCATGAAAACGGGGACTGAAGACCAGGCTCCAAGGCCTGGCCTCTCACCAGAGCCACGTCGGTATTTACGTCCCTCAGGTGGAGCACCAGGGGGACTAGCAAGTTGAGGATCTGGTGCTTCAAGGGGAAGACAAGGCCTCTCTTCTTGACCTTGGCCAAGAGACTCTCATAGATCTCAAAGGCTGCCAACCGCAGATGCTCTGACACCTGGGAGAGAAGACACACATGCGTGGGGAAGCAGAAGCAATCAGGTCCCTGAGCTCCACCCCCGCCAACCCCACACTCCCCTGTCCATTCCCTCCCTCAAATGATCTGCTCTGATCCCCGCCTGCTGTGGTCTGTTCTCTTGCTCCATCTCACCCCTTCAGAAAGATACAAGGAGGGCAGGAGCAATCAAGTCCCTACAGAACAGTACCATATTCAAGGTGAAGGGCCTTGAATCATTCTGCCAACTCTGTGAGGGGTTTTGTTTTGTTTTGTTTTGTTTGACACAGGGTATCGCTCTGTCGCCCAGGTTGGATTGCATGCCACAATCACAGCTCACTGCAGCCTTGACCTGCTGGGCTCAAGCAATCCTCCTGCCTCAGCCTCCCAAGAAACTGGGGCCACAAGTGCACACCACCAGACTCAGCTAATTTGTTGTTGTTAGAATGGGGTCTCACTATGTTGCCCAGGTTGATCTTGAGCTCCTGGCCTCATGTGATCCTCCTGCCTCGGCCTCCCAATGTGCTGGGATTACAGGCGTGAGCCACCATGCCTGGCCAACTCCCTTATTTTACAGATGCCGAGAGAAAGAAAATGACCCCAGAGGGGCCTTTACCTCCTCAAAGAAGGGCACCAGCGTGAAGGTGAGCTGGATCAGGAAGGAGGAGGAGTGCCGCCAGGTGAGGTGGCTCAGGAGATTCTTCAGCACCAGCAAAGTCTCCAGTACTATGTCGCTGTTCGAGGAGTAGCAGCAGTTCAGCACATACGGCTGGAGGATTCGGAGCCGCCTCACCTGCGGGCGACAGTGGCTCAGGGAACGGGGAGCTGGGGAAATGACTCCTGCCAAGTCAAGGAATTCTCATTTCAAGTCAATTCAGCCCCGCAAATGAGAACCACACTCTATTGTTTTTTCATTCCAGAGCTGGGACTGGCCCAGCATCTGGGGAGCCATCGGAGTGAGTAGCCCAGGAGAGCATTTGGGGAGGTACCTTGCGTCCATCATGAGAAAAGGGGAGAAAACAGAGGAGGCCCCCTCCTCCCACCATGCCATAAGTTTCCATCGCCACTGCCCTTCTCATCCCTGATGATGACAGCCACCTCCAGGGGACCTGGATGACATGTGTGAGATCCTGGGGTTAGCTTCATCTGTTCTCTGAAATGACCCATGAAAAAACTTCTTCCGGAGACCTTTCCCGGAAGGAGAAATCGTGAATGGCTCAAGCCCCAACTCCTGTCTGTGGTGCATTGGCCTCATGAGGATTTGCTCTCTTTGATCCCAAGAGTGTGTCCCACCCTATCTATAACTGGACACAGCAGATGTTACCTCCCCTGGTTACAACATCGCCTGAGAGCACACCCTTAGCTCCTGCCCCATTTTACCATGTTTTCATGCTTCGCAAAGACCTCTAGCATCTGCAGCAATGGCTTCACTATGGCTGGCTCCTCACTCTTGAACCAGTTTGCCAGAATGCGGGTGGTGAAGTCATCCACTAAGGCTGCCACATCTGGGCACTGGAGCAGCTGGGGAAGGGAGGCCAAGAAAGATGGGCGGGCAAGGAGAAAAAAAATCATCGATGACTTTGGACTAGGTTCCTACTCACTAGTAGGGAAATACTCTTTAGAGTTTAGAATTGGTAGAGAGGCCAAAGCATAAAAGGTGAATTTGCACCTGTCATTCCAGAAGTCATTTATTCATTCTCCAAGTTTTTCTTAAGCATTTTTTTTTTTTTTGAGATGGAGTCTTGCTGTGTCACCCAGGCTGGAGTGCAGTAGTGTGATCTCGGCTTACTGCAACCTCTGCCTCCCGGGTTCAAGTAATTCTCCTGCCTCAGCCTCCTGAGTAGCTGGGACTACAGGATGTGCCACCACGCCCAGCTAATTTTTGTATTTTTTAGTACAGATGGGGTTTCAGAATGTTAACCAGGCTGGTCTTGAACTCCTGACCTCAGGGGATCCACCCACCTTAGCCTCCCAAAGTGCTGAGATTACAGTCATGAGCCACCACAAAACTGGCCCCGTAAGCACTTTTTTTTCTTTTTTTTTCAGACAGAGTCTCACTCTGTTGCCCAGGCTGGAGTGCAGTGGCACAATCTCGGCTAACTGCAACCTCCACCTCCCAGGTTCAAGTGATTCTCCTACCTCAGCCTCCCGAGTAGCTGGGACCACAGGCATGTGCCACCACACCTGGCTAATTTTGTATTTTTAGTAGAGAGGGGTTTTCACCATGTTGCCCAGGCTGATCTCGAACTCCTAACCTCAGGTGATACACCTGCCTACCCTCCCAAAGTGCTGGGATTACAGGCGTGAGTCACCACATCCAGCCCCATTAAACATTTTTGATAAAGAAAACTGTAGGAGATACAAGTAAGAAATGCACTCTGCCCTCAAAGATCCTAGCAATTCAGCTGGAGAGTCAAGACTTAGGTACATGAATCACCTAGTGAACATCTCAAGGCAATAACAATACTACATAAATTAAAAGCAAGTAAAAAATTCCTATAAACAGGTGTTGATTCATCTAGGAAGAGTTTATGAAAGAGGTAGAACTTGGCCAGGTGTGGTGGCTCATGCCTGTAATCTCAGCACTTTGGGAGGCTGAGGTGGGCGGATCACCTGAGGTCAGGAGTTCGAGACCGGCGTGGCCAACATGGTGAAACCCCATCTCTACTAAAAATGCAAAAATTAGCTGGGCGTGGTGGCAGGCACCTGTAATCCCAGCTACTCAAGAGGCTGAGGCAAGAGAATCGCTGGAATCCAGGAGGCGGAGGTTGCAGTGAGCCAAGATCATGCCATTGCACTCCAACCTGGAGGACAACAGCGAAAGTTTGTCTCCAAAAAAAAATTAAAAAAAAAAAAAGAAAAAGAAAGAGGTAGAACTTGAGCTGAACTTGAATAAAGAGAACTTCAATGAGCAGATGGAAGGGGAACGTAAGCATGTGTGTGTTTAATGGGAAAAGGTAGGTATAGCAAAACAAGGGCGAAATGTAGGGATAAGCTAAGCATAATGTAGTTGAGGGAAGGGCAACTGGGTGCTGACCCGACTCCAGAGGAGGATTCCATTGGCAAGGAATGTTGGACCTGGGAAATGTGTTATGTTGACAGAAGATCCTAGGAGGAAAGAGACCAGCATGTTATCTTTTGGAGTTGCTCCAGTCGGGTATGGTGGCTCACACCTGTAATCCCAACTACTCTGGAGGTTGAGGCAGGGCAATCATTTAAAGCCAGGAGTTGGGGACCAGCCTGAGCAACATAGCAAGACTCGCTGTCTCTAAGAAAAGTTAAAATAATTGCTTCAAGCACAGGTAATAAGGGTCTGGACTAGGCCAGGGTAGTGGGAATGGAGAAAGGATGACCCTGAAGAACACTGCAAAACACAGATTTACTGACCTGCTCAAAAGGCGAAAGAGAAAAGTCAAAGACAGTCTCCCAGAATAATAATTTTTTAAAAGGGAGGGGGAGAAAGGAGAATTATTAAGAAATCATTGTTGGCCAGACATGGTGGCTCACGCCTGTAATCCCAGCACTTTGAGAGGCCGAGGCAGACAGATCACCTGAGGTTGGGAGTTCGAGACCAACCTAACCAACATGGGGAAACCCCATCTCTACTAAAAATACACGATTAGCCGGGTGTGGTGGCACATGCCTGTAATCCTGGCCACTCAGGAGGCTGAGGCAGAAGAATTGCTTGAAACCTGGAGGCGGAGGTTGCAGTGAGCTGAAATTGTGTCATTGCTCTCCAGCCTGGGCAACAAAAGTGAAACTCTGCCTCAAAAAAAAAAAGAAAAAGAAAAAGAAAAAGGAAGAAATCCTTGTAATGATCATTCAACAGCACTGGGGACTCCAGGTTCTGCTGGGTGATATCGAACAAGTGATGCATGTTAGTGTCACCTGCAGAGCTATTAAAAATGCTGATTCTCGGACCCCACATCACCCCCAAGATTCTGAGTTAATTGGACTGAGTTGGCCCCCAAGTATTAGGGTAAGTTCTCCTGGAGATATGAATATGCATCCAGCATTGAGAACTCCTGCTCTAAGTGCACATGCTTTGGAATAAACATGCCAGAAGGACACCTTGAGTCTGCACAGGTAGGCTGGCTCAGACTTACATACATCAGTACATTCACCTGGATAGACCAGCCTGGCACGCACTCTGTTTAAGGATAGACTAGCATGCACATGATGGAAAACATTATGATGGAAAAACATGTGTAGTCGTGCAAATGGAAAATCAGGAGTTAAAGTAGTCTTGTAGACAAGAAAAAGGCAAACAATTCAATAGGACAATGGGCAAAGGACATGGGAAGGAATTCACAGAAGGGCAAATCCAAATCACAAAATTATATGCAGAATGCTCAAAATCAATAGGAGCCAGGGAGATGCAAACCAGAGCAGCAATAAGGTATTGCTTTACACCAAGCCTGTCCAACGCACATCCCAAAGGCCCCACGCAGCCCTGGACAGCTTTGAATGTGGTCCAACACAAATTTGTAAACTTTCTTAAAACATTATGAGGTTTTTGCGATTTTTTTTTTTTTTAGCTCATCACCTATCATTAGTGTTAGTGTATTTTATCTGTGGCCCAAGACAATTCTTCTTCCAATGTGGCCCAGGGAAGCCAAAAGATTGGACATCCCTGCTTTATACCTGCCAGGAGGACAAACATCTAAAAAGGGTTAAGCTTTGTTGTTAGAAGAGATAGAGAGAAACCCTTCTCTCACACTTCCCTGAGATAAATGTGAATTGTTAGTGTTTCTTTGGAAAACAATCTGTCAACATCTATTATGTGTGTGTGATTATTTGAGCATGCAGAAGGATACATACTTGGTTGCTTGCATTTGAGACACTTGGGAGATGAAGAGGTGGAGGTATAGACTGAATGTAGTAGGAGGGGAGAAGGCAAAAGTAGAAGAGAAAAAAAGACTGCATTTAAAAAATCAGTTTGCGGACCACTTAAGGTCAGAAGTTCGAGAACAGGGCCAGGCGCGGTGGCTCAAGCCTGTAATCCCAGCACTTTGGGAGGCCGAGATAGGCGGATCACGAGGTCAGGAGATCGAGACCATCCTGGCTAACACGGTGAAACCCCGTCTCTACCAAAAAATACAAAAAACTAGCTGGGCGAGGTGGCAGGCGCCTGTAGTCCCAGCTACTCGGGAAGCTGAGGCAGGAGAATGGCGTGAACCCGGGAGGTGGAGCTTGCAGTGAGCTGAGATCCAGCCACTGCACTCCAGCCTGGGTGACAGAGCAAGACTCCATCTCAAAAAAAAAAAAGAAGAAAAAGTTCGAGAACAGCCTGGCCAACATGGCAAAACCCTGCCTCTACTAAAAATACAAAAATTAGCCAGGCGTGGTGGCAGGCATCTGTAATCCCAGCTACTCAGGAGGCTGAGGCAGGAGAATCACTTGAATCCAGAAGGCAGAGGTTGCAGTGAGCCAAGATCATGCCACTGCACTCCAGCATGGGCAACAGAGCGATACTCCTTCTCAAAACTAAATAAATAAATAAATAGGCCGGGCATAGTGGCTGACACCTGTAATCCCAACACTTTGGGAGGCTGAGGCAGGTGGATCACCTGAGGTCAGGCATTTGAGACCAGTCTGGCCAATGGTGAAACCCCATTTTTACTAAAAATACAAAAAATCAGCTGAGTGTGGTGGTGGGCGCCTGTAATCCCAGCTACTCAGGAGGCTGAGGCAGGAGAATTGCTTGAACCTGGGAGGCAGAGGTTGCAGTGAGCTGAGATTGCACCATTACACTCCAACCTGGGCAACAAGAGTGAAACTCCATCTCAAAAAATAAAATAAATAAAATTTTAAAAATAAATAAATAATCAGTTTCCATGGTTTAATTTGCTTGTTTGTATTATATGTGTATATAGATTATTTTAAATAACATTTATTGCTTGATGACTTGTGAGATAGAAAATATCTTTTATATAATAAAATAACATTTTAAAAGCCAAAAGTCAATCAGATACATTTAAAATATATGTACTTGCTTTAGCATGCATGTATGCATGCACATATGAATGTACGTTTACATGTTGCTAATGGCAAAGAAGTCTTCATTAACATCTCAGCAGTTTCATCTGTCTTTGATTGGCAGTCAGGCAGATCCACCCTAATTTACTCTCTAGCTGAGTAAGTAACTTCTTAAATTCTCTGAACTTCACTTTCGTTCTCTACAAAATAGAGCTAAATAACACCCTTTTCACAGAATTAGAGAGAAATAAAATAACAGAGCTCTGCTGTTTCTTGAGTACACTGAAGAAAAGCACACAACCTTTTCTCTTTTAAATATTTCTACTTGTGATCATCTCAAGGAAATGAATAAAGATAACGAAGCAACAAACAGGGAGTGACAAAGGCTGGGAAATATTAGAAAGCTTTCTTAGCCATGGTCTCTCACTTAACAGATCTTGACCTACTTACTTACCTGGTACCTTAAACCCCACTGGCTTTCCACTTTAGAATTCACTACTTCTCTCTCTGATTGCTAAGAATGGGGTTCACCCATCTCGCTACTGGGGTGTGCCTTCCAGCCTCTTCCCAAGCACGCTGACCTCCCCTCCCCGTTGTCAGCCTGAAACCCCAATCAGGGTGGCAGATGAGCAAACGCTCTATCATGTGTCCCTTTGTTTCAGTTGGGTATCAGACACTTGGGGAAATTCTAGAGTGATTCTCAATCCTAGCTGTATTTCTAGAACATCCCTTTAAACCTGGGAGCTTCTAAAACAAACTGATGCCTAGACCCTGTCCCAAATCGATTCAAATAGAAAAACTTGACAGAGAGTGAGGGGTGGGGTGGGGGCTTGGCATTAGCATTTTGGAAACCTCCCGGGAGGATACTGATATGCAGCCAGGGTTCAGAATTACTGCTCTAAAGAGAGTGGCAGCTATCTCATGGTGGCCTCCAGCCCACGCAGGCTTGTGCCTTGTACTGTTTCCCAAAGCTAGGTCCAAGCACTTCCTGTGGCACAGCAACCACTGGAGTACTTTTAGAAAATTAAGACTTCGTCTGGGTGTGGTGACTCATGTCTGTAATCCCAGCACTTTGGGAGTTCAAGGCAGGTGGATCAGCTGAGGTCAGGAGTTCGAGACCAGCCTGGACAACATGGTGAAACCCTGTCTCTATTAAAAATACAAAAATTAGTTAGGCATGGTGGTGCATGCCTGTAGTCCCAGCTACTCGGGAGGCTGAAGCAGGAGAATCACTTGAACCCAGGAGGCGGACGCTGCAGCGAGCCAAGATTGTGCCATTGCACTCCAGCCTGGGCAACAGAGCAAGACTCTGTCTCAAAGAAAAAAGAAAAAGAAAAAAAGAAAATGAAGACTTCTGGAGGGTGGGCACAATGGCTCATGCCTGTAATCCTAGCACTTTGAGAGGGGAGGCCAAGGCAGGTGGATCCCTTGAGGCCAGGAGTTCAAGACCAGCCTGGCCAATGTAGTGAAACTAAAATACAAAAATTAGCTGGGCGTGGATGATGCGTTCCTGTAGTCCCAGCTGCTCAGGAGGCTGAGGCAGGAGAATTGCTTGACCTGGGAAGCAAAGGTTGCAGTGAGCCAAGATCATGCCACTGCACTCCAGCCTGGGCGACAGAGAGACTCCACCTCAAAAAAAAAAAAAAAAAAAAAAAAAACCCCACCAGCAAAAAAGGCTTCTGGGCCTTACCCCAGACTTCCTGAATCCAAGTCTCTGGGGACAGGGCCCAGGAATCTGCATTTTAAACAGCTGCCCCGAGATATGACGTTCATAAATGATTGAGATCCACTGGACTAAGCCATCCCCTTCCAGTCAGGGTTCTGAATCCTACATGTCTCATTCCCACACCCTGAGCAGGAGTTCTGCCAACATGACATATATCCTTGAATGTGTATCTCAGTACCCCATACCAACATGTACAGGTCAGCCTCTAGCAGTGGACACCTTCCAACAAGACACCAATGTCTTATAATCCACATAAGGGCACACGACGACACACTGGGATAATATCTGTTTAAATCCTAGTATTAGTAATGTATTATCTTCTATCTCTGTGGTTATGTTCAAAAGTAGTCCAGCCCCGGTTAAAAAAAAAAAAATCTGGTGGCTTGAATTTTAAAAGGATCCCATTTAAAGCTGTAGTGGGTCAGAAACTCTGAAATTCTCCCAAATACTGTTGGTGGAAATCTAAATTGGTACAGCTCTACTGGAAAGCAATTTGGCATTATTGTTAAAAGTTATAGAAGACATTCATACTTTTTGAACCAATAGTTCCACTTATTATATTCAATAGTTAAGGAAATAATCTGGAATATGGGCAAAAACTTTTGACAGAGATGTTCATTAAAGTGTTATTTATAATCTTGTAAAATTGGAAACAGAATGTCGAATAAATTATAGATCATCTTTGTGATGAAACATTATAATCACCATTAACATTTACATTTATAGGCCAGGCATGGTGGCTCACAACTGTAATCCCAGCACTTTGGGAGGTTGAGGTAGGAGAATCACTTGAGCCCAAGAGTTCAAGACCAGCCTGGGCAGTATAGCGAGACCCCTTCTCTACATTAAATTTTGTTTTTTAATTAGCCAAGTGTGGTGCTACATGCTTGTAGGCATCGCTATTCAGAAGGCTGAGGTGGGAGAATCACTTGAGAACAGGAGATGGAGGCTGCAGTGAGCCATGATTACACCACTGCTCTCCAGCCTGGCCAAGAGAGTGAGACCCTGTCTCAAAAAATAAAACAAAATTTAAAAATGTATGTTACAAAGAACATGTAATGACATAGACAGATATTTGAATACAGCAGGATACAGAATATTAGTAGAAAATGATTTCAACTATCACACACACACACACACACACACCCCTCTGTATAGGCAAAAACCTGAATAAATGTGGTTTCCTCTAGGGATTATGCTTAGTAATGGTTGTATAATTTTTGATATACTTTTCCATGTTTTCTAAATTTCCTATTTTCTTTTATTTCTGTCAGGTGGCTGAATTGTACTGAGTCAATCGCTAAGCAAGGATTAATTTTAAAAGGCTGCTCAAGGCTGAGGTGGTTGAAGGAGAGAGCTGTGCTTTTCTGTAAAGTCAGGGCAGAGTCAAACTGCTGTGAGATTCAAGAAGGCACCAAAGCCCCCGGCTCAAGGTAACCATTAGCCATCTCCCCCAACCCTTCCTAGCAGTGAGTCAGTGGCCTTTCCAGGAGGCGTCTGTTGGGTGTGGCTGTCTCACAGAGGGATCACCCTCACCTGCCCCCCTCCCACCAAGAGCCAGTCACCTCTGTCAGGAACACAAGGGCCGTTAAGTGATTCTTGCAGTCTGGGTCCTGGAGGAATCTGATGATGGAGCTGAAGAGGGGGCGGTTGTGCCAACAGTTATTGATGACCAGGGACCTACCAACAAGAGCACAGTGTTCAGGTAAGGCCTGGGCCGCAGGAGCAGGCCAAGTGAACGCACAGCCCTCCAGCCGCGGACCCAGGTGCAGCTCACCTGGCCAGCACAGTGACTCCGTCATAGTGTCTTTCAGGATTGACAAGAAGCCACCAGCCCCCATGTCTCTGTATAGAAGACACATAGTCCCCATACCCAGAACTTCGCATCAAGGTCTTCAGGGCCTCCACGGTAGAACTGGAGAAAGGGCCAAAAACAGATAGGAAGTCATTCACCACCTGCGCTCCTCTCCCTCACTGGCCACCTGCCTGACTCCCAAAACTTTCTCAGGATCATGAACTGCTGGTGTGGGACAGCCCCCAGAGACCCAGGCTAATATTTTACAAGCGAAGCAACTGAGACCAAGAGAGATGTGGCATCTGCAAGGTGACACAGGGAGCCAGCAGAAGGGTGGGGAATGCAATCCAGGTCTGTGGACTCAGATGTGTGTTTTATCCACGGTATTGATCTCATTTTGGTGCAGAATCTCTGCATCAGCCTAGTAGGCCAAGTTTAAAGAAGGAGTCTTTTCTAAAAAGTCCAGATAGCTGGACTTGCACCTGTAATCCCAGCAACACAGGAGGCTGAGAGAAGAGGATGGCTTGAGCCAGGAGTTCAAGACCAGCTTGGGCAAAATAGCAAGACCCTGTCTCTAAAAATAATAATAATAAAATATATTTTTTTAAGTCCTGGGGGACTTCTTGAAATGACGCATGGGGAACATGTTAAGTGCCCTGGCAGGAGGGTGTACAAAGGGTATTCAGGCCTAGGAGGCTGACACCAAGTCAGGCGAAGGTGCTAAGCTGATGGTCCCTGGAGCATAATCACTAGCAAACACCAAAGGTACCTTATAGGGTCCACACATTCAGCTATGTGTTGCTGATCCTGGCTTATTTCAGTGTCCACTTCAACCACCAAAAAGGAGATCTGGAACAGCAAGGCCATGAACAAGGAGGAGAAGAAGGACTGCACCTCCATCCGCCGACTGGGTTCCAGCAGGAGCTCATGTATGGCTCTGGTGGCCTGGGAGGGAGAAGAAGAGTGAGGCATTATCATATCTTCAACTCATAGGTCCCGTCACCAGGAAATCTCTTTCCACAATCCATCACCATGACAGACTTGCCCAGTAAAACCCATGCTGTTAGAGCAAGTGAAGACTACATTAGTGTAAGCCAGAAAAATGAAGGGCAATTTCTAGAATGTCACTGTTTTAAAGCACTCTTCTAATCATGGTGGTTGTTTTAGTCTCTTACCATCTTTGAAAGTTAAAGAGGAACTGGGGAATTCAGTTCTTCTCTCTCCCTAACAAAGCTAAGTCAACTGGAAAACCCTCCCTGTAACCCAACTCCAAGACTGCCATTAGACTGTTCTACCAAACACTGATACCTAAAAGGTCAAGGCCAAAGAGCCCAAGTCAACTGAGGACGGGAGAGCAGGGAGTCCCCTTCCCCACCCCAGCCCCCCTCTGCTGGCCTTTCCATACAATCAGTGGTGAGATCTCTGTTCTGTGGCTGGGCTCCTGGTCCTTTGATCTCTGGTGTGGAGTCAGCCTCTGGAGCAGATAGTCCATGATCATTTCGTAGCCTTTGGGGAAGGATGCCAGGATTTCCCAGGGCCTGCAAACCCCCCTGCAGAGTCAGAAACCCATGAATGTAGCTACCCACTCCAGGTAAGCCATTCTTCACAAGTCCCACAGTGCTTCCAGGGGAGGGGACTCTAGGCTCCTTTGCCCAGGCCCCTAGTTCCCCTGGTTTCTTCCTTCTTTCTTGTCTCTCTCTTCATTATCCTCTCTCTTTTTCTCCTTCTATTCCTTTCATCTTGCCATCACCTCCAGACCTCCCTGTTCTCTGTCATCTCACAGAAATCTGGAAATGTTCACTTGGTCTGTGAACCTGGTTTGAGAAAATATCTGAGGCCAAAGCTTGTTGACCACACTTGAATGTGTCAGATCAGTGAGAAGAGCCTTCTCTCTGGCCTGTCCAAGTTCTCACTACCCACCCACCCTCAGACCACTGCATCTGTCTTCCAGGCTTTCCCCTGTCATCCTTAATATCTGGCATGACCGCACCTCTCTTCAGGCCAGGTCTGATCACCAGCCCTGCACAGCACCCCCAACCTCACCCCATGCATGGACTCTCTCTCCTCTATCATTGGGCACATGCCTTTCCCTTTGCCTAGTGTGTCTCCCCTCTCACTTTTACCTGGAAAAATCACACTCAGAAGAAAAGTACATATCTGAAAAGCATTTGCTACAAATAACATAAAATTTTAAGAAAATGTGCTTAGTGTCCTCAAGAAGTCATGGCCTTTTTGAAACAGGAGGACAAAGCATTGAGGAAGTGAAGGTGAGATAAAAGGTGAAGACAGACTTTCACAGCTGGTAAACAATACACAGCATGCTCTGGGGACAAAGACAAGAGAGAAAAAATGAGTTGTCAATGAAAGAATGGCAATGAGACTGACAGCCAACTTCCCCACAGAAACAGTGGAGAGCAGAAGACAGTGGGATAAACCTTCCAAGTGCTGAACAAAAATAAACATCAACCCCCAAGTTCCCAGCAAATCTATCATTTAATGCAGATTTGCTTTATTTAGAGATAAACAAAAATAGATGGTTTCACCAATTGCGTCTCCCTAGAGGATAAACTCCTAAATAATACCTTTAAAGGTTTTGTTTTTTCCTTCCCCTTTAGGGAAAAGAAAAATAATTTCCTAAGGAAAGTTTGAGATGCAAGGGATGGTGAGCAAATAAAATGGTAAATATGCCTATAAATCTAAACACAATATTAGAGTAAGAATGTGCATAACAGCACTGTTAATAATAGCAAGAAGCTGGAAACAACAAACAGTCATTAAAAAAAATGGATAAAACAAGTTTGTAATAATCGTACAATGAGATACTATAAAACAATTAAATAAGCTTGGTCTGGCTGAGTGAGGTGGCTCACACCTGCAATTCCAGCACTTTGGGAGGCCGAGGAGGGAGGATTGCTTGAGCCCAGGAGTTCAAGACCAGCCTGGGTGACATGGTGAGACCCATCTCTACTTTAAAAATATACAAAAAAGAAAAATAAATAAATAAATAAACAAGTCTGGTCTAATAGATGACTTTGCATGCAGTAGAGAATATAAATTTATTTCAAATAGCCATTAAACATATAGTAAAATTTATAACATTAATCTTCCTGGTCTATACACACAAAAGAATCCCTCAACACATTATCAAAAGGAGAAGACATTTAGATCGTGTTCTCTAATTATCATCCAATAAAACCAGAAAAAGATGATCAAAATATCTAACCACTTGGAAATTAAAAGATTAAAGAAAGAAACCTGTATAAATTTGTATAAATACGTCATTAGATGTTGCAATGGCATTTGGTACTTCAAAGTCTATTTTTTATTTTTTCAAAAAACTCAGCAGATTTTACCATTTCTTTGCATTGAAAGCATTGAAAAGCCTCTCCTCTGACTGTTTTGTAATATATGATACCTTACTGTTGACCACAGTCACTCTACTATGCCAGAATTTATTCTTCTATCGAATTATAACTTTGTCCAGCCAGGTGCAGTGGCTCACGCCTGTAATCCCAGCACTTTGGGAGGCCAAGGCAGGCAGATCACCTAAGTTCAGGAGTTTGAGACCAGCCTGGCCAACATGATGAAACCTCATCTGTACTGAAAATACAAAAATTAGCTGGGCATGGCGGCACACGCTTGTAATCCCAGCTCCTCGGGAGGCAGGCAAATCGCTTGAACCCGGGAGGCAGAGGTTGCAGTGAGCCGAGATCACACCACTGCACTCCAGCCTGGGCTACAGAGCAAGACTCCGTCTCAAACCACCCCCGATCCAAAAGAAAACACTCTAATTATATGATATCAACCTTTTGTTAAACAATTCCACATCAGTGAAAAGAAAAATACTCAGCAGATACAGAATAGAAAGACACTTCCTTCTCATGATAAAGGAAATTAACAACAAGCAATCCTAATTTCCCTAGTAAGAGAGTCTACGCAATCTGCTAGGACAGAGCAAGCCCACTCTAGTCTAGCTCTTGCACCAATTAAAACTAAAAACACTGGACAAATACAAAAAGCAACTACCTCCCAACACTGGAAAAACAACATTTGAGTGAGTTTCCCAGAATTCTTTTTTCTCTATTGTCTTCCAGCTTTGACTCGAAGGTGACCTAAGGGCTGAACTATGCAGCAGGCACAGGCAACAAAATCTCTGAGTTAAACTCTGTCTCTCTGGTCAGAGGACTGGGAAAATGGGTCCTTGTGAGTTGGGGAAGTATGGGTGGGATCCTTGTTTCTTTCTTTCTTTGTGTCTTTCCTCTCCCAAGCTCTGTCCTGAGAGTGACTCCAGATGCAGAGCTGCACAGTAGAAGCATTTGGGCAGCAACAAAAGCACCTAACACAGGGCACTGTGGCCCAGTGAGTGTAGGGATGGGGGAAGCGCTAGTTGTTTTTTCTTTTTTCTCTCTCTCTCTCTTTTTTCTCATTTCATCACCCTGAAGCCAGATCCAGTTGTGCAGCTGTAGCAGCACAGGCAGCTAAAACTCTAAGACACGACCGGGTGCATTGGCTCATACCCATAATCCCAACACTTTGAAAGGCCAAAGCAGGAGGATCCCTTGAGACCAGGAGTTCAAGACCAGTCTGAGTAACACAGTGAGATCCATTCTCTAAAAAATGACTTTAAAAAATAGCGGGCATGGTGGCACATGCCTGTTGTCCTAGCTACTTGAGGGCTGAGGCAGGAGGATCACTTGAGCCCAGGAGTTCTAGGTTGCAGTGAGCTATGATCACGTCACTGCACTCTAGCCTGAGTAACAGAGCACAACCCTGTCTAAAAATAATAATAATAATATTTTAAGTACACATTTTAACCATGCTCCATGAGGTAAAGATGTACATAACAGAAATAAATGGAAAGGTCAGGCGTGGTGGATCACACCTGTAATCCCAGCACTTTGCGAGGCTGAGGCGGAAGATCACTTGAGCCCAGGAGTTCAAGATTAACCTGGGAAACATAGAGAAACTCTGTCTCTACAAAAAGTTAAAAAATTAGCTGGGTATGGTACCACACCCCTGTGATCCCAGCTACTCAGAGGCTGAGATGGGAGGATAGCTTTAACCTGGGAGGTTGAGTCTGCAGTAAACTATGATCATGCCACTGCACCCTACCTCGGGCAACAGAGCAAGACTCTGTCTCAAAAAAGAACTAAAGAGAGAGAGAGAAGCAAAGAAACAAAGAAAGAAGTGGAAAGATGGATGTTCTCATGTTCTCAGCTGAGGAATAAGCTATTTTTAAAAAAAACCAAATGGAAATTTTAGAACTGAAAAATACAATATCTGAAACAAAAATTCACTGGATGAGATCAAGAGGAAAATGGAGATTACAGGGAGAAAAGTTCATGAACTTGCAGATGAATCAATAAAAATAATACAATTTGAAGAACTAAGAAATTAGAAAAAAATTAACAGAGCTTCAGAGACTTATAGGACACCATTTAAAAGTCGAATATTCGTGTCATTGAAATCTTATAAAAAGAAAAAGAGACTGGTACAGAAAAAAATATCTGAAGAAATAATGACCTAAAACTTCCCAAATTTGGTGAGAGACATATATTTATAGATTCAAGAAGTGCAGTGAAGTTTGAACAAGATACATCAATCACAAGACACATTGTGATTACATTAAGAGCCCACTTGAGTAATTCACAATAATCTTCCCTTCTCAAGATTCTTAGCTGAAAAGAAGCCCCTTTGCCATTGTCTCAGTTTGTATCGTGCTGCTATCACAAAATCTCATAGACTGGGTAATTTATAATGAACAGAAATTTACTGGCCAGGCACAGTGGCTCACGCCTACAATCCCAGCACTTTGGGAGGCCGAGGCAGGCAGATCACTTGAGGCCAGGAGTTTGAGACCAGCCTGGCCAACATGGCAAAACTCCATCTCTACTAAAAATACAAAAAAATTAGCTGGGTGTGGTGGCAGGCTCCTGTAATCCCAGCTACTCGGGAGGCTGAGACAGGAGAATTACTTGAACCCGGGAGGCAGAGGTTGTAGTGAGCAGAGATCGCACCATTGCACTCCAGCCTGGGCGACAAGAGTGAAACTCTGTCTCAAAAAAAAAAAAAAAAAAAGAAGGTAAAATTGAAACATTCTCATATGGAGAAAACTAAGAACTTATCACTCAAAGACATGCTCTAAATGAAACGCTAATGAAGTCATTCAAGCAGAAAAGAAATTTTATCAGAGTGAAAGTTGAAATTTTAACAATGAAGATAAAGCAACAGGAATGGCAAATATATGAGTAAATGTAACAGACCGTTTTTATCCCCTTACGTTTAAAAATATGTATGACTATTGAAAGCAAAATTAGGTGGGCAAGGTGGCTCACACCTGTAATCCCAGCACTTTGGGAGGCTGAGGCGGGCAGATAACTTGAGGTTCAAGGAGTTCGAGACCAGCCTGGCCAACATGGTGAAATCCCATCTTTACTAAAAATACAAAAATTAGCTGGGTATGCCGACGTACACCTGTAATCCCAGCTACTCGGGAGGCTGAGGCAAGAGAATCGCTTGAACCCAGGAGGCGGAGGTTGCAGTGACTGAGATCATGCCACTGCACTCCAGCCTGCAAGACTGTCTCAAAAAAATGTAAGTAAGGTAAAACAAGCTGTATAGTGAAAGCTTCTACCTTTTCTCAAAATTGTAAAATACTAACTCTAAACAGACTATGGAAGTTTAGATATGTAAGTAGACTATAAAACTTTAGGTATGTAAATGCCCAGGAATCCACTAAAAATTGGTACAAAGAATCAAAATCTAATAGATAAGTTAAAATAGAATGCCAAAAAAAATTCAAACAATTTGAAAGAATGCAGGAAAGGGGAACACAGGAATAAAAAACAAAGGGGAAAAACAAAATAAATCATAAGATGGTAGACTTAAATCCAAATATATTATTAATTACATTAATTATAAATGATTTAAATACACAAACTAAAAGGCAGAGATTGTCAGATTAGATAAAAACACAAGTCCAACCATATGCTATATTTTAAAAAAATTTAAATATAATTATATATATTAGTTCAAAGAATGGAAAAAGATATGCCACACAAATACAGACTGTCTAAAAAGCAAAAATGGCCATACTAACATCAGACAAAGGGAACTTCAGAACAAAGAGCACTACCAGGTACAAAGAGGGACATTAATTAATGATAAAACAGTCAATTCATCAAGAAGATGTAGCAATATTAAATGTATATACACCTAATGAAATACATGAAGCAAAAAATGATAAAAACAAAGGAAAAAATAGATAAATGCATAAGTAAATTGGGAGACTTCAACACTCCTCTCTCAGTAATTGACAGAATATGTAGACAGAAAATCAGCAAGGTTATAAAAGTCTTGAACAACACTGTGTTGTTCTATAACTTAACTTATAGAACACTCCAGACAACAACAGCAGAATACACATTCTTTTTTTTTTTTTTTTTTTTTTTGAGATAGGCTGTCACTTTGTCACCCAGGCTGGAGTGCAGTGGTGGGATCTCAGCTCACTGCAACCTCCGCCCCCCGGGTTCAAGCGATTCTCCTGCCTCAACCTCCTGAGTAGCTGGGTGGACAGGCATGCACCACCATCCCTCATTCATTTTAGTATGTTTAGTAGAGACAGGGTTTCACCATGTTGGCCAGGCTGGTCTTGAACTCCTGGTCTCAGGTGATCCAGCCACCTTGGCCTCCCAAAGTTCTGGGATTACAGCCATGAGCCACCGCGCCTGGCCAGAATACACATTCTTTGTAGGTGCACATGAGCATTCCCCACAATATACCACATTCTGGGCTACAAAACAAACCTGAACAAATTTTAAAGAATAGAAATCACATAAAGTATGTTATCAGGCCATAATAAATTTAAACTAGAAATCAGTAACAGAAATATACCTGGACAATCCACAAATATTTGGAAATTAACAATACTTCTAAGTAATTCATGGGTGACAGAAAAAGACCCAAGGAAAATTAGAAAAGATTTTTGAACTAAAAGAAAATGAAAATACAATATAACAAAAGTTGTTAGATGCAGATAAAGCTATGCTTAGAGGAACATTCATAGCATTAAAATGCTTATTTTAAAAAAGAAGAAAGTTCCCAAATTAGTAATTTACATTTCCACCTTAAGAGACTAGAAGATGAACAAATTAATAGATAATCTGAATGACCCTAACTACTAAATAAATTCAATCCATAGTTTTAAAACTTCCAACAAATACAACTCTAGATCCAGAAGTTTTCAGTATTGAATTCCACTAAATGTTTAGAAAAAAGTAACACCAATTTTACACATTCTCCTCCAAAAAATAGAAAATAAGAAAATAGGCTGGACGTGGTGGCTCACGCCAATAATCCCAGCACTTTGGGAGGCCGAGGTAGGCAGATCATGAGGTCAGGAGTTTGATGCCAGCCTAGCCAATATGGTGAAACCGCATCTCTACTAAAATATACACAAATTAGCTGGGCATGGTGGCACATGCCTGTAGTCCCAGCTACTCAGGAGGCTGAGGCAGGAGAATTGCTGGAACCTGGGAGGTGGAGGTTGCAGTGAGCTAAGATTGCACCACTGCACTCCCGTCTGGGTGGCAGAGCAAGACTTTGTCTAAAAAAAAAAAAAAAGAAAGAAAAAGAAAATACTCCCAAAACAATCTTTTGAGTTCAGCATTATCTTGGCACAAAAACCAAAGATAGTACAAGAAAAAAGAGAAAGAATAGGCCAGGCGCGGTGGCTCAAGCCTGTAATCCCAGCACCTTGGGAGGCTGAGATGGGAGGATCACGAGGTCAGGAGATCGAGACCATCCTGGCTAACACAGTGAAACCCCATCTCTACTAAAACATACAAAAAACTAGCTGGGCGAAGTGGCAGGTGCCTGTAGTCCCAGCTACTCGGGAGGCTGAGGTAGGAGAATGGCGTGAACCCAGGAGGTGGAGCTTGCAGTGAGCTGAGATCCGGCCACTGCACTCCAGCCTGGGCGACAGAGTGAGACTACGTCTCAAAAAAAAAAAAGAGAGAAAGAATAAATGAATGACAGAAAAAACTACAGACCAAGTATCTCCCATGAAAAAAATCCTCAACCAAATGACACAAAAGTCCTCAACAAAATATTAGCAAATCAAATCCAGCAATATGTTAAAAAGATAAAACATCACAACCAAATGGGGTGTATCCTGGGAATGCAAGGCTGGCTCCACAGTCAAAAATGTAATTTATTATATTAAGAGCATACAAAAGAAAAACCACACAATTATCTCAATAGGTATAGTAAAAACATTTGTGATAATCTCCATTTGTGGTAAATACTTGCAACAAACTAGAAATAGAAGGAAATTTTCTTCACCTGATAAAGGACATCTAACATCAACAACAACAAAACCCTACCATCTAACATCATAGTTAATGGTGAAAGACTGAAAGCTTTTCCTCTAAGATTGGGAATAAAGCAAAGATGTCCATTCTCATCACCCATACTCAGCATTGTACTAGGAGTCCTAGCCAGTGTGATAAAGCAAGAAAAAGAAACACAAATTTGGAAGCAAAAGAAACACTATAAACCACCTCTATTTACAGATGATATGATGGCTTATGTAGAAAATCCCAGTGAATCTGTTAAAAAGCTCCAAGAACTAATAAGTGAAACCTCACTTATTGCAGGATATAAGGTCAATGAAGGTCAATATACAAAAATTGATATTATTCATATATAGCAGTAATAAACAACTAAAATTTTTAAAAATTATGTATGTACCATTTACAATTGCACAAAAATACTTAGGTATAAAACTAACAAAATATTTGCAAGATTTTTGTGCTGAAAAATACAAAAGATTGATGAAAGAAATTAAAGACCTAAATAAATGAAGAGATACACTGTGTTCATGAACCAGAAACTCAATATTGTGAAGATGTCAATTCTCATTTTACTTTCTATAGATGCAACATAATCCCAATAAAAATACCACCAGAATAATTTTAAAGAAATAAATATTCTATATAAATTATAAAATTTATATGGAAAAGCAGGCCAGGCGCAGTGACTCATGCCTGTAATCCCAGCACTTTGGGAGGCCAAGTCAGGCAGATCACGAGATCAGGAGTTTGAGACCAGCCTGGCCAACATAGTGAAACCCCATCTTCACTAAAAACACAAAAATTAGCCGGATATGGTGGCACGCACCTGTAGTCCCAGCTACTTGGGAGGCTGAAGTGAGAGAATCACTTGAACCCGGGAGGTAGAGATTGCAGTGAGCCAAGACCATGCCATTGCTCTCCAGCCTGGGTGACAGAGTAAGATTCTGTCTCAAAAAAAAAAAAAAAAAAAAAAAAATGTGTATGGAAAAGCAAAGAAAATAAAATAACCAAAACAATTTTGAGAAAGAGTTATAGGCCAGGTACAACAGCTCACACCTGTAATCCCAGCACTTGGGCTGAGGCGGGAGAATCATTTGAGCTCAGGAGTTTGAGACCAGCCAGGCAACATGGAGAGACCCCATTTCTACCAAAAAAAAAAAAAAAAGGCTGGGTGAGGTGACTTGTGCCTGTGGTTCCAGCTACTCAGGAGGCAGAAATGAGAAGATTGCTTCAGCCCAAAAGATCAAGGCTGCAGTGAGCTGTGATTGCACCATTGCACTCCAGCCTGGATGACAGTGAGACTCTGTCTCAAAAACAAAACAAAACAGAACAAAACAATAGTAATAAAATTGAAGAACTCATCCTACCTGATTTAATACTTAATATAAAACTACATTAGACTGGGCGCCGTGGCTCACACCTGTAATCCCAGCACTTTGGGAGGCTGAGGCGGGTGGATCACCTGAGGTCAGGAGTTCAAGACCAGCCTGGCCAACATGGTGAAACCCTGTCTCTACTAAAAATACAAAAAATTAGCTGGGCATGGTGGTGGGCGCCTGCAATCCTAATTACTCAGGAGGCTGAGGCAGGAGAATCCCTCGAACCAGGAGGCAGAGGTTGCAGTGAGCCGAGATGGCGCCACTTCACTCCAGCCTGGGTAACAGAGTGAGATTCTATCTCAAATAAATAAGTAAATAAAACTACACTATTAGAGACAGTATGGTATTGATGAAAGAATTGACATATAGCTCAATGGACCAGAAGAGAGCCCATAATTAGAGGCACATGAATATTGTCAATTGATTTTTTTTTTTTTTTTTTTTTTGCGACAGGGTCTTGCTGTGTCACCCAGGCTGGAGTGCAGTGGCGCAATCTTGGCTCACTGCAACCTCCACCTCCCTGGTTCAAGTGAGTCTCATGCCTCAGCCTCCCAAGTAGCTGGGATAACAGGTGCAAACGACCATTCCCAGCTAATTTTTGTATTTTTAGGAGAGATGGGGTTTCGCCATGTTGGCCAGACTGGTCTCAAACTCCTGACCTCAAGTGATCCTCCCACCTTGGCCTCCAAAAGTGCTGGGATTACAGGTGTGAGCCACCATGCCCAGCCATCAATTGATTTTTGATAAAGGTGCAAAGACACTTCAGTGGAGAAATGATAATCTCTGCAACAAATGGTGCTGGAAAAATTAGACTTCTATATGCAACAAACTGAACCTAGTCCCATTCCTCATGCTTTCTAAAAAGTTAAGTAAAAGTGAAATATAAATATAAAACACAAAAGTTAAAACTTCTGGAAGAAAACATGGAAAGAAATACCTATGACCCTAAATATGATCCATAAGAAACAAAACACTGGATTTCATCAAATTAAAAACTTTTGAACTCTTAAGAGAATGAAAAGACAATCCACAAAATGGGAGATATACATGAAAATCGTATATCTGATAAAAGACTTGTATACAGAATATATAAAGAACTCTCAAACTCACCAATAAGAAAACAATCCAACTGAAATGGGTAAAAGACTTGGATACTTGATTAAAGAAGATATGTGAATGGCAAAGAAAGACATGAAACGATGCCCATCATCATTAGTTGCAACTGAATTAGGGAAATGCAAATTAAAACCACAATGAGAGGCTACCACACGCTTGTTAGAACAGCTATATATATATATGTGTCTGTATGTGTGTGTGTGTATAAAACTTTTTTTTTTTGAGACAGTGTCTCACTGTATCTCCCAGGCTGGAGTACAGTGGCACGATCTCGGCTCATTGCAACCTCTGCCTCCCAGATTCAAGTGATTCTCCCGCCTCAGCCTCCTGAGTAACTGGGATTACAGGCCCCCGCCACCACGCCCAGCTAATTTTTGTATTTTTAGTAGAGACGGGGTTTCACCATGTTGGCCAGGATGGTCTCGAACTCCTGACCCTAGATGATCCACCCGCCTCAGCCTCCCAAAGTGCTGAAATCATAGGCGTGAGCCACTGTGCCCAGCCGCGACATTTTTTTTTTTTTTTTTTTTGAGACAGAGTTTCCCTCTTGTTGCCCAGGCTGGAGTGCAATGGCGCGATCTTGGCTCGCTGCAACCTCTTCCTCGAAAATTCAAGTGGATTCTCTTGACTCAGCCTCCTAAACAGCTGGGATTACAGGCACCTGCCACCACGCCCAGCTAATTTTTTGTATTTTTAGTAGAGATGGGATTTCACCATGTTGGCCAGGGTAGTCTCGAACTCCTGACTCCCAGGTGATCTGCCCACCTGGGCCTCCCAAAGTGCTGGGATTACAGAAGTGAGCCACTGTGCCCGTCCTGAATATGTTTTAAGAAGAAGCAAATAGACTACTGGGGGCATGTACTTATGGGATTGAAAGTCACCTACTTTTGTGACTGATCTTCTATTTTCAATAGTGTCAGGATAACTTCATCAGTGTAGTACTGGGACAGCAAATACAGGATCTTCTTAATGGTTTTTTGGGCTGTGGTTTCTGTAATGCTGTTCATGTGGTAGTAAATGTACTGGATGATTTCCGGCACCTGAAATGGGGGAAAAGGAGGTTATTTCCAGATACTCGACAGCAGCTCACCAGCATCCACATAACTAGGCACCCACTTCACCTGTAGGGCTGCACATAATGCATACACAGCATGTCCAGACCAAAAAAGTCACCGTCCCACCGCACTCTGCTCTAGTCAGGCCACACCCTCAGGACTACGGACTGTCTTGGACCCTACGGGGCCTGAAGCAACCCATGTTGGATGCTAATCCACCATATTGACTTTTTTTTTTTTTTTTTTTTGAGACAGAGTCTTGCTCTGTCGCCCATGCAGCTGGAGGGCAGTGGCGAGATCTCAGCTCACTGCAACCTCCACCTCCCAGGTTTTCTCATGCCTCAGCCTCCCGAGTAGCTGGGATTACAAGTGCACACCACCACTCCCAGCTGATTTTTTGTGTTTTTATTAGAGACAGGGTTTTACCATGTTGCCCAGGCTGGTCTTGAACTCCTGGGCTCAAGCAGTCCACCTGCCTCGGCCTCCCAAAGTGCTAGGGTCACGGGCATAAGCCACAGCACCTGGCCCAGCATATTGACTTCTTTTTTGTTGTTGTTGTTTTATTTTTTCCTTTTCTTTTCGTTTTGACCACCATAATGACCTCTGATTAACCTTTGTTCCCAGAATACCTCTAAGATTTCTACTTTATCTATTTTTTTTTTTTTTTTTTTTGAGACACAGTCTCACTCTATCGCCAGGCTGGAGTGTAGTAGTGTCATCTCAGCTCACTGCAACCTCCACCTCCTGAGTTCAAGCAATTCTCCTGCTTCAACCTCCCGAATAGCTGGGACTATAGGCGCTCACCACCACGCCCAGCTAATTTTTGTGTTTGTAGTAGAGACGGGGTTTCACTATGTTGGCCAGGATGGTCTCTATCACTTGACCTCCTGATCCGCCCACCTGGGCCTCCCAAAGCGCTGGGATTACAGGCATGAGCCACCACACCAGGCTTACTTTATCTATTGTTACTGTAAATCCTGTCCTTAGGTCAAAACAACCCTTACCATAAATCCTGCCCTTAGGGCAGATTTGCATAGCATTCTTGCTTTTACCTGAGGGGTTGATTTTAATTGTCCTACACATTCCTTCTCTAAGGTATATTTGCTTGTTTGTTTCTTAGAGACTAGGTAGTGGCATGTTCATAGCTCACTGCAGCCTTGAAGTCCTGGGCTCCAGTGCTTCTCCCACCTCAGCCTCCCAGTAGCTGGGACTAGAGGCACACCCACCATGTCTGACTCCTATTGTATAGAAGCCCTGGGACATGGCGGTTGATGGCTGGGGGGTCGACCATCTCCTCTCGCAGCCTCCTGGGACATGGCTTCCATTATGTTTTGTTTTGTTTTGCTCTAGATGGAGTCTCGCTTGCTGTAACCTCCATCCCCCAGGTTCAAGCAATTCTCCTGCCTCAGCCTCCCAAGTAGCTGGGACTACAGGCGCACGCCACCATGCCCGGCTAATTTTTGTATCTTTAGTAGAGATGGGGTTTTGTCATGTTGGTCAGGCTGGTCTCAAACTCCTGACCTCAGCTGATCCACCTCCCTCAGTCTCCCAAAGTGCTGGGATAACAGGTGTGAGTAACCACGCCCGCTCTTTTTTCTTTTTTTTTTTTTTTTGAGTCAGTCTCCTTCTGCCTCCCAGGCTGGAGTACAGTGGTGTGATCTGGGCTCACAGAAATCTCCACCTCCCTGGTTCAAGTTATTCTCCTGCCTCCACCTCCAGAGTAGCTGGGATTACTGCTGCACATCACCACGCTCGGATAATTTTTTTTTTTTTTTTTTTTTTGGTATTTTTAGTAAAGACAGGGTTTCACCATGATGGCCAGGCTGGTCTTGAGTTCCTGGCCTCAAGTGATCCGCTCACCTCGGCCCCGCAAAGTGCTGGAATTACAGGTGTAAGCCACTGCGCCCAGTATGGCTTGTTTTTAAGTCAGTATTAAATGTTTCTTTCTCAGAAACTGGATTCATCAACCTCTTTCTTTGACCTCTCAGCTTCCTTGGATTTTAAGGGTAGCTTTATACACACCTGCCCACCACGGAACAACCCCGATATTTTAAGAGGGACAAAATAGAGAGCAGCCAGGGGAGACCAGAACCATGTCTGGAAATCATGTCATGAAGAATGAAGGAAGAATCTGAGGATGAGTAACTTAGAGACAGGAAGGCAGAGGGCATAGGATTGCTGCCTCCAAGTGGCCTCAAGACTATAAGGGAGGGAGGGAAGAGTCAGTCCTTGCTGTTTACTGGCCATGTAGGGTGGAGGCAGTAGGTGGTGGTCCGCATGAACTCTAAAGTCACACTCTCTGGATGTGAATTTCACCTCCTCACTTACTAACTGTGTGACCTTGGGAAAGCTTTTCATCCTCTCTGCACTCTATTTCCTCACACAAAATATGAGGATGATTTTACCCACGTCAACAGTTCTGAGTTAATGCATCTGAATTGGTTGGAACAGTGTCTGTCACCTAATAACTGGTGACGAAACTTCAGTAATTAAGGCTCATAGCCTCTTTGAGCCTTTTCTCATTTTGTTTTTCTTTTGAGACAGGGTCTAGCTCTGTTGTCCCAGCTGGGGTGCAGTCACACAATTATAACTCCCTGCAGCCTCCATCCCCTGGGTTCAAGAGATCCTCTCAACCCAACCTCCCTAGTGGGACTCAAGTGGGCACCACCATGCACAACTAACGCTTTTGATTTTTAGTAGAAATGGGGTCTCACTATATTGCCCAGGCTGGTCTTGAACTCCTATACTCAAGAGGTCCTCATTCCTGGGCCTCCCAAAGTGCTGGGATTACAGGTGTGAGTCACTGCACCTGGCCTTCTCATTTATAAAGAGCACAACCATTATGGAAAATTCCAACATGATGGAGGTTACTCAAAAAACTAAAAGTAAAACTACCAATACCACTTATGGGTATACAGTCAAAGAAAATGAAACCAGTGTCTGGAAGAGATAACTGCACTCCCCTGTTCACTGCAGAATCTTTTGTAATAGCCATGATAGGGAAAGAACCTAAGCTTCCAACGACAGATAAATGGATAAAGAAAATGTGGCATATACACAATGGAATGCTATTCACGCTTAAAAATGAAGGAAACCCTGTCATTTGTAACAATATATGTGAACCTGGAGGACATTATGAAAAACAAAACAAGCCAGGTATAGCAAAACAAATATTGGGTGATCTCACTTAGATATGGAATCTAAAAAAGTCAAACTCATGGAAGCAGAGAGTAGAACAGTGGTTACCAGGGGCTGGGGGTGAGGAGGACTGGGGAGATACTGGTCAAAGGATACAAAATTTCATTTAAACAGGAGAAATAAGTTCAGATCTATTGTACAACACGATGACTATTCTATACTTGAAATTTGCTAAGACAGTAGGTTTTCAACGTTCTCACTACCAAAAAAAAGTATGTGAGTTAATTGATATGTTAATTAGCTTGGTTTAACCATTCCACAATGCATACATATTTCAAAATATCATGTTGTATGCCATAAATATATATCCTTTTTGTAAATTAAAATTTTTTAAAAGAAAGTAGTTTACAAATACAAATGAGCTATGGTTTAAGGTAGTGAGCGCCTCAAGATTGCTTTCAGCACCATCTGGCTGTCCAGTGGTCTGGGGTGCTCTCAAAGAGATTACAAGCATTGTGCTTGCTTCACAGATACGAAAATTGGAATAATACAGAGAAGATTAGCATGGCCCCTGCACAAGGATGACATGTAAATTTGTGAAGCATTCCATACAAAATAGATTTAAAACCTTCAAAAGAGATTACAAGCATCAAGTGGGGAGTTAGAGTAGTTGATCTTTGGGGTCCCCTTCAACTTATCAGCGGTCTGTTCTGAGGCATTCAATCAAAAGGCAATCCAGGCCAGAGAAGTGGAAAGTGTAAGATCCCGGAACTGCTCATAGAACCTACTGTGGAGAGGTCATAAGTGAGTTAGAGAAGTGGGTTAGGCCCTTAAAATAAGAGGGCTTCCATCAGTCCATAAGATCTTTTAAAATACTATAATAAAAAGGACCGCTAAAATGTGCTGTCTTAATCTTTTTATTAATGTTTTTAAGAGATGGGGTCTTGCCATGTTGCCCAGGCTGGTTTCAAACTCCTAGGCTCAAGTGATCCTCCCACCTCGGCCTCCCAAAGTGCTAGGATTACAGCTGTAAGCCACTGCGCCCAGCCCTATGCTGTCTTAATTTTACTGAGAACTAGTCACAGCTCTCATAAAGGAGTCTCTGTATTTCATCTCTATTTATGTTAGTGTGTCATAAGTTTGTGGATATATATGTATATATTTATATACACACACACGCCCCTGAATTATCCCTCCTGAAGAAAGAAGAAGGCACCTATAGATCTAACATATCAAATACTGTCTGGAAGCAGGAAGAAAGACTGAGGTCTCTCCTGGTCCTAGCAGCCCCTAGTAGTCTGCTATAGCTTTGACTCAATTCTTTCCATCCTGTTGGAGATAGAGGCCAGATGGTCAACACTTCCCAAAGAAGAGTCTTTTCCACAATCACGAACTATTCCTCATTTAGCCTTTTATCCCATGGGTTGAAGCATGTGATTCTTTAAACTCAAACCGGTAGGAGATACAACAAGACCCAAAACAGAACAGAAAGAAAGAATCCTTAAATTGACCTTGAACCATTAGGTCCCCCAGAGCTGCTACCTTCCCGATCTCTGGAATCGTGTACTTCAGGATCATCTTTAACATCTTGGAAGCTGCAGAGATGTCATGCCTGCTGGTGTTGGTCATGGCCTCCATGCTCACCATGATCATATCTGCTCTCTCCTCAGGGGTCAGGTATTTCTTGAAGAACTGAAGAAAGAAGAACAGCTGTCTCCACGATGCCAGCATCCCAACTTGGGTCTGCCCCAAAGCCTCTGGCCTCCAAAGAGACCAATCAACCAGGGGCCAGTGGAGGCAGTCCCTGACCAGCATCTGGCTATTCTATGGTGTGAAACAAGTTTCAGAGTGCCACCAGCTCTGAAATCTCCAGGAAGGAGCAATGGTCCAGACAACTTGACACAGAGGACAATGCAAAAGGCATTTCTACTTCTAATTGGAATGCAAGCAAATGAGTCCGTTGGAAATGAGTTCTGATGTTTAGTGAGCTTGCAGCATTCCAAAGCAAGTAGGACTGCTATTATGTACAGCAGACATCTCTCCTATCTCTGAGCCTGCACCTGCATATCCACGTGAAGCTCATTCACTCAAACAATATTGAGGCTCAGTTCTGTGCCTGGTCCTATTGCTGGGAGCTCAGGAAAACTGCAACTAAAACATACAATGCCTTTACCCTCAAGGAATTTACCATCAAGTCAGGGCAAGTAAACAGGCAGTTATAGTGCAATGTGAGTGATACAGTTTGGTTGTATTCCCACCCAAATCTCATCTTGAACTATAGTTCCCATAATCCCCATGTGTCAGGGTGGTTACCCTCATGCTGTTCTTGTGATAGTGAGTGAGATCTCACAAGATCTGACGGTTTTATAAGGGGCTTTTTCTCCTTTGCTCAGCACTTCTCCTTCCTACTGCCATGTGAAGAAGGATGTGTTTGTTTCTCCTACCGCCATGATTCAGACCCAAGGAAAAAGGACAGAGTTCCAGGCAGAGGGAACAGAATATGCAAAGGCCTGGAGTGGAAGGAAGTTCAGCCTAACTACTGTGTCCTGCAAGGGAGACCTGGGCCAGGTGGAAAAGGGAGACTGAGACAAGATGAGGCAGGACGGTTACAGCAGCAACCAGATCATGAAGGGTCTTGTGGGTCAAGTGAACAAGTTTGGACTTTAGAATGAGGACAGTGGAGAGTCAGTGCAAAGTCTGAAGGGGAATAATTCATCTCAGCAATTGCATTTTAGAAATGCAGTTCTCTGACTATAGCATAGAAAGTGATGTGACAAGAAGCATAGTTGGAAACAGGATGATCAGTAAGGGGCTGCTGGAGTGACCCAGGCAAGAGATTCTGGGGGCCCCACAGTGGGGCTGGAGCAGAGTGGACAAATTCAAGAGCTATCCAGGAGGCAGAATGAACAAACCTGGTGTTGAATTGGATGTGGAGAGTGAGGGAGAGGAAAGAGCAAGGGATGACTCCTGGATTTCTGACTGGAGTGATTTGAGTTGATTGAGCCTGGAGACACCGTATCTAAGACAACCAATACATCTTTTTTTTTTTTGAGATGGAGTCTCGCTCTGTCACCCAGGCTGGAGTGCAGTGGCGCGATCTCGGCTCACTGCAAGCTCTGCCTCCTGAGTTCACGCCATTCTCCTGCCTCAGTCTCCCGAGTAGCTGGGACTACAGGTGCCCGCCACCACATCCAGCTAATTTTTTTTGTATTTTTAGTGGAGACGGGGTTTCACCATGTTAGCCAGGATAGTCTCGATCTCCTGACCTTGTGATCCACCTGCCTCAGTCTCCCAAAGTGCTGGGATTACAGGCATGAGCCACAGCGCCTGGCTAAGACAACCAATACATCTTTACTGAATAAAAAAAAATTAGGGCTAGGCTACAAATAAGGTACAAGGGCACAATCTGTAGGAGGAGAATAGGGTTGACTATACTTCTTTTAAATAACTATTTTGGCCAGGCGCAGTGGCTCACGCCTGTAATCCTAGCACTTTGGGAGGCCAAGGCGGGTGGATCACCTGAAGTCAGGAGTTCGAGACCAGCCTGGCCAACATGGTGAAACCCCATCTCTACTAAAAAATACAAAAATTAGCTGGGTGTGCTGGCATGAGCCTGTAATCCCAGCTACTCGGGAGGCTGAGGCTAGAGAATCACTTGAACCCAGGAGTTAGAGTTGCAGTAAGCTGAGATGGCACCACTCCAGTCTGGGCAACAGAGGAAGACTCTATTAAAAAAAGAAAAAAAAAAAAAAGAACTCTCTCAATGACTTCAAGCCTCAGTCAACTCAAGTGCAGCTGGGGAATGGGTCTTACCCCTCCAGCCTGCTATCCATGAGACCTTGAGCTTTGGAGACACTCCTCTGGGTGAAGGATTACTCCTCTGTGGCCCCACCCAGGCCCTCTACAATCTCCCCACCCCAGCTCTCCTTATTCCCTGTCATGGCTCCCCATCTGGACATTTCATGCACTGTGGAGAGTGATGGTTACCAGTGTTAGATCCTGCAGGCTGGCAAGCCATGCTCCATGGAAATGCTTCTGCAAATCCTTCAGGATAGTCTCTGTCTTCTGTTTCACACCTTCAATCCAAAAACAACAATTAAGGGGCAGGGCCTTAACAGGGAAATAGGAACACACCCTTCTTTATTTGCCCTCCAAACCTCAGAGAAGATCAACAGAGTGAAATGGGTGAAATAACATTTGCTCAACAGAGTGGGACGAGTTCCCCAGCACCAGGCCAATGGGTGGAGGGAGAATGCGGCTGGGGACTCAGTCTGGTCCTTGCAGCTCTTCCTGTGCTGTGCCAGAATGTGGACTGTTCTACCCGCGGGTGCTGAGCAAATGCCCTCATAAGAAGTATGCCCTGTTGAACCATGAGAAGTAAGAGTTTCTGAAGCTCCTTTTAGGGATATTTGCAAATCCTCCTGACACCTCTGGAAGTGTATGTGACTGTTTGTATTTTTTTGTTTTCCTCGAGCAAAGAGGGGCTCAATCTGGGACTCCCAAATTTGTTCCCTAAGAAAAAATGTTCATTTTCCCAGTCTTAGGCCTAGCAGTAAGGCTGAGACCACTGGGAAATATTGAGTATCCAAGTTGATTCCATAGGTGGCTGCAAGCCTAGCTCCCCTTTTCCCTGAGAATCTCTTAGACTCACTTACAAGAGGGCATTGCATCAGCAATGGGGTTGGAGCTCATCCAGATAAAATTTCCAGATCTACTTGTAACGAGGATCCCTCATCTTGGGGCATCATAGCATATTTACTCTGCCCTCATGAGAAGGAGCTGCCCTTCATCGTGCGCCTGACACAAAGTGGGCATTCAATGAGCAGTGCTTATGTGCTCCTGTTATTCATGGGCTCTCATGGCTGCAGCCCAATGGCTACCCAGGCTCATGTTGCTTACTTCTCTGAAGCACAAGGATTTTGAACAGGTAATGCAATGCCTCCGATGCCTCTTTGCTGATCTCGTGGTTGCAGTCCATGCAGAAGAGGCCGAAGATGCTCATCAGTTTCCCACTCATTGAGAATTCCTCCATGTGCTGCCCCAAAGAGGAAACTGGTTAACTCCCCATCACCCGAAAAGGAGCTTCCCCATACTGTGGCCACCAACCCTCTCCAACCTCCCCACCCCTCCACACCACTGAATCATTTGCCTGCATGTATCCCCTCACCACACCAGCTCCACACTCTTTCCCTGGCCAAGAAAAACCTTTCAAAGCAACACCCAGGGAAATGCGGCAGCCAGATCCCCGAAACATGTTAGCCAGTGGGAAGTTGTGGACCCAACTCAGCTGTTTAGGCCAAGGTCCCCCAGCAAGGCTGAGATGTGTCCAGCCAGTTGGAACTCACTTGGCAGAGGGCAGACCAAGCAAACAAGTCAAACCTCTTACCCCATAGGAACAGAAAAGTCACTAATGCAAAAAAAGAGAGACACTCTGACCACCCACCTCCCAGTAACCCCCTGCAGAGCCATAGGCTCTCAGGTACCCCATGTGCAGAGAAGCAGGGCCTACTGAGTAAGCCTTTCCCCGACTCCAAGCACTCACTGACAGTTCCGGGAAACTGCAAATAAACCTCAGCAGCCGGGAAATAGTGCCCAAGGCCCGCATCTGTTCGTGCACTTGGTCTGACAGTGATGACCAAGGTAAGATGATCTGGAAAAGGAGTAAAGAGACCTTGTGAACACCTTCTGTGGGAGTGCTGCTCCCTTCTTTCTCTTGATTCCACATCCCTGACTGCTAAAAAGACAAAAAGGAGGGAGTTGTGGCAGGCCCCCATGAACTTGGCAAAGCAAAGATGTGTTTAAGAGTCACCGGGGCTATACAAAAAATTGGCTGGGTGTGGTGGTGCCTGCCTGTGGTCCCAGCTACTCAGCAGACGGAGGCAGCAGAATGGCTTGAACCCGGGAGGCGGAGGTTGCAATGAGCTAAGATCACACCTTTGCACTCCAGCCTGGGTGACAGAGCAAGACTCTGTCTCAAAAAAAAAAAAAAAATGTCTCCGGGGTTTCACCTGCTACCTTCTGGGTCTCTTCTGAGAGGAATGTTTAAAGACAGCGCTGTGCCTTAGATGTAGAATTACAAAGCAGTGGGTAAGCAGGAATGGGATAAGGTGGGGAGACGGGGCTCTCTTGGCAGCATATCCATGCAAACCCCTACCTGCTAGGCCAGTGGAAGGGGTAAAGTGGTCTCTGAAGGATGAGATTCAGAGCCATTAATTTCTGGAGGTTAATAATAATAGTGACACAGGCAAGTATTCTGAATAGAATAACCCACTCTATCCTCCCAGCAACCCTATAAGTGTTATTATTACTATACTAGGTTGAGATCCCACCAGGGAAAAGAGGCCTGTGTCCTGCTTGCTACAAACTTTTGGGAAAGTGTGTCCTGTATCACAGCTGCTGGACAGGTGTCCTTCAGGGTAGCCTTTCTCCCAGAGCACTGAACCCCATCATGGACAGCCATGTGCCAAAAAAAGAAAAATGAACTACAACGTATACCTGACCGTCCAATACAAAAGTTAATTCAGAATTGACCACAGACTTAAAATCTAGAATGATAAGATTCTAGAAGAAAATGAGAAAATACGTAAGGAAGGCAAAAATTCCTAAATAATATAAACAAAATATAACCATAAAAAATAATAATAATTTGGACTTCATCAAAATGAAAAACTACCTGCTCTTCAAAAGATACTGTTAAGAGTGGCCGGGGATGGGCGTCGTGGCTCACACCTATAATCCCAGCACTTCGGGTGGCTGAGGTGAGTGGGTCACCTGAGGGCAGGAGTTCAACACGATGTGGGCATTCAATGAATGCCCGGCCAGTATGGTGAAATTCTGTCTCTGCTAAAAATATAAAAATTAGCCAGTCATGGTGGCACACACCTGTAATCCCTGTTATTTGGGAGGCTGAGGCAGGAGAATTGCTTGAACCGGGGAGGCAGAAGTTTAGTGAGCTGAGATCGTGCCACTGCACTCCAGCCTGGGTGACAGAGTGAGACTGTGTCTCAAAAAAAAAAAGAAAAAAAAGAAAAAAAAAGGACACTGTATAAAGTCAGGCCACAAAATGGGAGAAAATGTCTGCAAATCACATATCTGGCAAAAGATTTATATCCAGAATATACAAAGAGCTCTCAAGGCTGGGCGTGGTGGTTCATACACTTGTAATCCCAGCACTTTGGGAGGCCAAGGCAGGAGGACTGCTTGCACCCAGGAGCTCGACACCAGTATGGGCAACATAGGGAGACCGTAGCTCTACATAAATTTTTTTTTTTTTTGAGACAGAGTCTCACTCTGTCGCCCAGCTGGAGTACAGTGGCATGATCTTGGCTTACTGCAAACTTCTCCCCCCAGGTTCAAGAGATTCTCCTGCCTCAGTCACCTCAGTAGCTGGGATTACAGGCATATGCCACCACACCTGGCTAATTTTTGTATTTTTAGTAGAGATGAGGTTCTGCCACGTTGTCCAGGCTGGTCTCGAACTTCTGACCTCAAGTGATCTGCCCACCTCAGCCTCTCAAAGTGCTGGGACTGCAGGTGTGAGCCACTGTGCCTGCCCACAACATTCAAAAATTAGTGGAGCATAGTGGCGCACACCTATGGTCCTAGCTACTCAAGAGGCTGAAGTGGGAAGGTCTCTCGGGGAGGTTCGAGGCTGCAGCGAGTAGTGATGGTGTCAGTGCTCTCCAGCCTGGGCAATAGAGTGAGATGCTATCTCGAATAAAATAAAATAAAATAAATAAACTTCAAACCCCCAAATAAGAAAACAACCCAATAAAAAAATGGGCAAAAGACTTAAAACAGACGCTTCTTCAAAGCAGATATGTAGATGGCAAACAAGTCTATGAAAAGGTGCTCAACATTAGTCACTAGGAAATGCAAGTTAAAACCACAAAGAGATGCCACTACACATCTATAAGAATGACTAAAAGGAAACACTAACAATACCACATGCTGGCAGGGATGCAGAGCAACTGGGACTCTTACACATTGCTAGTGGGAATGGAAAATGGCCTCTTGGGAAAACACTTTGGAAGTATCCCCCCTCCTTTTTTTTTTTGAGATGGAGTTTCACTCTCGTTGCCCAGGCTGGGAGTGCGATGGTGTAATCTCAGCTCACAGCAACCTCCACCTCCTAGGTTCCAGCGATTCTCCTGCCTCAGCCTCCTAAATAACTGGGATTACAGGCATGTGCCACCACGCCTGGCTAATTTCGTATTTTTAGTAGAGATGGGGTTTCTCCATGTTGGTCAGGCTGGTCTCAAACTCCCGACCTCAGGTGATCCGCCCTCCTCTGCCTCCCAAAGTGCTAGGATTACAGGCGGGAGCCACTGCGCTCAGCTGGGAAGTATTTTATAAAGTCAAACATCCACATGCCATACAACACAGCAGTCCCACTCCAAGAGATTTACCCAAGTGAAATTAAAACCTATGTTCATACAAAAGCCTGCACACAAAGATTTATAGCAGCTTTATTTGTGATCATCCCAATCCAGAAACAACCCCAAAGTTCCTCAACTGGAAAATTAATGCACAAACTGTGATCCATCTACTCAATTAAAAAATAAAAAGAAATAAAGTACTGATACACATAACAAGACGAATAAACCTCAAATGCATTATGCTAAATGAAAGAAGACAGACTCCAGAGACTGTCTACTGGATAATGCTACTTAGATGTCTTTTTTTTTTTTTTTTTTTGAGACAAGGTCTCCCTCTATTACCCAGGCTGGAGTGCAGTGGCATTGTCACAGCTCACTGCAGCCTCGACCTCCTGGGCTCAGGTGATCCTCCCACCTTAGCCTCCCAAGTAGCTGGGACCACAGGTACACAACACCATGTCCGGATAATTTTTTTATTATTTGTAGAGATGGGGGTGTCTCACTGTTGCCCAGGCTGGTCTTGATCTCCTGGGCTCAAGTGATCCTCCCAAAGTGCTGGAATTACAGGCATGAGCCACTATACTCAGCCTTAGGTAACATTTTAATTATTTTATTTATTTTTGAGACAGGGTCTCGCTTTGTTCCCCAGGCTGGAGTACTCAGCCTTAGACAACATTTTAATTATCTTATTTAATTAATTATTTATTTATTTTTGAGACAGGGTCTAGTTTTGTTGCCCAGGCTGGAGTGTGGTATTACAATCACAGCTCACTGCAGCCTCAACCTCTAGGCTTCAGGCGATCCCCTCACCTCAGCCTCCCAAGTAGCTGAGACAACAGGCACACACCACATGCCCAGATAATATTTTTTGTAATTTCTAGTAGAGATGGGATCTCATATGTTGCCTAGGCTGGTCTCAAACTCCTCGGCTTAGGTGATCCCCCTATCTTGCCCTCCCGAAGTGCTGGGACTACAGCACCTAGATGACATTGCACCTAGAGAACATTTTAGAAAAGGCAAAACTATAGGGACAGGAAACAAATCAGCCATTGCCAGGGATGGGGAATGGGGAAGGGGTTGACCATAGAGTCATGGGGGAATTGGGGGGTGATAGAACTGCTCTATAGCTTGATAGTGGCTGTAGTTACAGGACTGCATGCATTTGTCAAAACCCACAGATCTACACACTAAAAGCTGAATTATACTATATGTAAATTATACCTTAATTTAAAAACAGAAAAAAAGAAGACAAAAGAAAAAGGAGGGCCCTTAAGAAAACCATATAGCCCTTAAATTCAACCTTTCTGATCCAGCTCTGCAAAGTCAAATGTGAAATAAATGATGTCGTATTATGCCATCATGTCCTTTTGTAGGAAAAATATGTCTAAAATATACACACTTGACTGAGAATTACCTCAAAGTAGCAAAAATAAATTTTGTTACACATAAAAATAACTTATTTTTATACTTTTAATTTTATGTATCAAGGTAAATTGATTTCTCCACTATTTTATACAAAATGTTGGAACCTGTTTCAGGTGGTGCTTTTGCAGGGCTCCATTTATCTTTGGATAATGAGAACCCCAGTAATGCATCTCTTGAAGACTCTACGCTGACCAGGACCAAAGTTTTGCATCTCTGTTTCCCACAGACTCCAAGAACAACAGAACATTTGTTCTTACATTTATAGCAAGGTTGCCTAAAAAGCACAAAAATCCTTCTCAACAAACATACCAGAGATGGTACATTCCAAAAGAACTATGTCACTCATCCAAATGTGGACAAATTTCCCTCTAGCTAAAGTCCTTGTCAAAGTCTTTTTTGGGTTTTGGGGGGTTTTTTTTGAGACAGAGTTTCACTCTTATTGCCCAGGCTGGAGTGCAATGGCGTGATCTCGGCTCACTGCAACCTCCGCCTCCCGGGTTCAAGCGATTTTCCTGCCT
The DNA here is from genome assembly GCF_003255815.1 of Theropithecus gelada. NCBI lineage: Eukaryota > Metazoa > Chordata > Mammalia > Primates > Cercopithecidae > Theropithecus > Theropithecus gelada. Next base: position 164,840,896 of record NC_037668.1, read on the forward strand.
CAGCCTCCCGAGTAGCTGGGATTACAGGTGCCTGCCACCATGCCCAGCTAATTTTTTTGTATTTTTAGTGGAGACAGAGTTTCACCATGTTGGCCAGGCTGATCACAAACTCCTGACCTCAAGTGATCCACCCGCCTCGGCCTCCCAAAGTGCTGGGATTACAGGCATAAGCCACTGTGCCTGGCCTTGCCAAGGTCTTTTTTTAAGATGCCTGGGCAATTTTGTCTCCTTCTTTGTAGTCACACCTAATGTTTTATGCAAAATTATATTACCCTAATTGATTACCATCCTGTTCATGAAAGTCAGTTTCAAGTGACTCTTGGCTGTTTCCCCAACTCAAACTACCCTCAGGAGATAACAATTTGTCATAACTAAGAATATTTGAAATGCTCTAAAGCTCTAAAGATAGTTAAAGGAGTACATTGAGTCTCTGGTGGGGATTACATTAAGGAATATAAAAGTAGCCTGATGGTTAAGCACTGAGGTCTTCTTCATCACAGAGCAACAGCAGACACTGCAAAAGGGGAAAATACTTTGAAGATTAAAGTCTGGCAGGGATGTAAATGTTATTACCATTGAAGCCCCAATATGTCCAAGTCCTGGGCGGAAATGGGTCCTCAGCTTAGCTGGCTATGTTTCCAAAAATGTGATCCTCAAAAAGATATTTTGTGGGAGACACAGAAATTTGTCTTCAGGTGATGTTTATGCACGCTGAGGCTTGAGAACCAATGGTTTTTGGACTAGAATGACACCCAGGCTATCCTGATATTCTTTTCCTTTCCTCCCAAACATACTAGAATTAATATGGACTTTCAGTTTCCTTGATTTCCACAGCCACTTACCTCCAGGAAGTGTTGTAGTATGAGCATGTTGGGGTTCATACCGTCCATCACAAGAGCCTGCAACATGTCATCTAAGGCCTGGACTGTCTGACAAGTGAAGAGACAGGGAGTGTCCAGAACAGACTGCCACAGTGCCAGTTCAGCTCCCTGGGGGCACTCCCCTATCTCCTTGTCCCCTACCTCTGGAGGAAGGAAGTGGGGCCAGCCTGGCTCTGCCACCCCCGGCATTCTCTCTCTCATGGCCAGCCACACTCTGATCTTCCTTGGTGCTGACCTTTCTTGCCCTCAATGAAGACTGGACCAGGTCCAGCCCAAATTGTGAGCCAGTGGTAAAATGTAGGCATTGGGCCATTCTCCCCAGGAGCCAGGCCCCGTGGGACTCTCCGCATTAGATTCATTCCACTGGGTTCAGGAAACATCTATTTGTATTTATTTTTTTGTTTATTTTTGAGACAGAGTCTCACTCTGTCACCCAGGCTGGAGTGCAGTGGCGTGATCTCGGCTCACTGCAAGCTCTGCCTCCCGGGTTCACGCCATGCTTCTGCCTCAGCCTCCCAAGTAGCTGGCACTACAGGCGCCCGCCACCACGCCCGGCTAATTTTTGTATTTTTAGTAGAGATGGGGTTTCATCTTGTCAGCCAGGATGGTCTCGATCTCCTGACCTCATGATCCGCCTGCCTTGGCCTCCCAAAGTGCTGGGATTACAGGCGTGAGTCACTGTACCCAGCAGGAAACATCAATTTTTAAAACTACAAAGGCTGAGGTGGGAAGATAGCTTGAGCTCCAGAGGGTGAGGCTGCAGTGAGCTATGATTGCATCACTATACTCCAGCCTGGGCAACAGAGTGAGACCCTGTCTCAAAATTTAAAAATTAAAAATAAAATAAAAAACTGCAGGCCCCTGGGAAGATTTGACAGTCTACTGGTCAGTTGCTCCATAGTATCCCTGGGTTTTATTATCAGACTGTCACCTCCCATGACTGAAGCTGCTGTGAGCCTTAGTGAGCAAGGACATGGATAGGGTGGGAGCATGGGCCGATCCCTGGAAAGGCAGGTGAGGGTATGACAGCCGGAGTGCTTCTTAGCAGCCCGAGGGCCACGGGGCCAAGGGCTCTGCAGAGAGATCAGAGTAGGAGAAGGGCGGGGAGTTAAAGGACAGGAGGTGACTCCAAAGACAAACCCTCCCTGTGGAGCTCCATGAAGAGGTGGGGATTACCTGGAGGTAGAGACTCGCATTGTCTCTTCGGTACAGGCTGGGCATGATGGGCGGCAGAGAGAACAGGCTGGAGACGCCCACATTTACCAGATCCAGTTTCTGGGACAAGCGGAATGGTGGATTCACCTGACTTCAGGGGGAGGCAGGGAATGACAAGGGACTTTGGGGATCCCTGGGAGAGGCTGGGTTATGTTTCTAGGACCCTCTGGGAGAATTGCTCTGCTGCTCTCTCTGAGGTGCAGGCAAACAGTGGGGACCTGAGACCCCAAACACTTTCTAATGGCCTCTCCTCCGGGAAAGGAGGGCCCCGGTTTCTGGGGAAGCTTCGCTCACTGGATGTCCTAATAGGCTCTCAAAAGTACAATTGGAGAACCCCCCCTCCACCCCAGGATGCAGGCAGATAAAGTGGCAGCCACTGGGGCTCTGCCACCCACAGGCCAAAAGTTAAGTCCCCAAACCTTGCCCTCCCTCCCAACCCAAATGTTCTCAGCACCAGAGACCAGGCGCTCTGAGGGGTAAGGGCAGGAAAGGCACCTCAGCGCCACGATGCAGAGCATGGCTTGCTGACGCATGTTGCCCATCAAAATCTCAGTGGATTCTTCAAGAATTAGTATCTAGAAAGGCCAGGAAAAAAAACAACAAAAACAACAACAAGAACCCCCTCAGAGAGAGATGCCAGCCCTCAGGTCCAGGACTTGTCATCCTCATCCCTGAATGATGAACTCCCAGAAGAGCTTGGGTCTTTCTCACCTCAATTTTCTTGGCCAGGATGGCTTTGGGATAGTAATTGTCCATATTGCCATCTGCCTGGGCACGCACAGCACTACTCAAAGTTTCCACAGCACTCAGGAACTTCCGCTTGGCGAATTCAGACTAGGACACAATACACAGACTGCTGCCCATAAGCTGGGCTTCAGTCCTTAGCTCTGCCCACAGGCAGCACCTGAGACCTGCACCCGACCCCTGCTCCTCACACCCAGCCCAGGTTCCAATCAACTAGGCCAAAGGATGGATTGCTCACTTGATTTTCTCATTTGATATCCCTGTCCCCAGGACTGCTGCTCGCCAATGTCTGGTCACCTATGTAGGGCTCTGGAGGACAGTGGGGCTAGGGATCTCTGATGAAGATCCTTCCTACAGGAAGGGAACTGCAAGATCTGAGCCCTAGACACCCTGTCCGGTGGCCTAGCCACCAAAGATCTGCCTGGTCAGGAGGCAACAATGGGCTGAGTATCTGGTGGCTTCCAAGCCAGGGCTAGTACTCAAAACCCAAGGAGGCATAAGCCCTCTTTTTTTTTTCCCTCTGCCTCAGTTCACACAAAGGTCCAGATAACTTTCTTACCGTATGTTCTTCTTCTAGAAATTCCAGTATGAACGCATAGGCTTCTCTTTCTAATTGGCGCAATCCTGAAAAGGGATGTAGTTGGGGGAGGTTAGCTGATTCCACCAGATGGAACAGGAAGGCAGAGTCATCCTCCCCCTCCCTTCCTGTCCACCAAGGAGGTTCAGAAGCTACCAGGGTCCCCAGAACCAGCTTCTCTAGGCCAATGGAAGCCAAAGTGGAAAGGCCATCCTGTGGGACTAGTTAAGAGATTTTCAGCCAGGTGCAGTGGCTCATGCCTGTAATCCCAGCACTTTGGGAGGCTGAGGTGGGTGGATCACCCGAGGTCAGGAGTTCGAGACCAGCCCGGCCAACATGGTGAAACCCCGTCTCTACTAAAAATAAAAAATTAGCCGGGTGTGGTGGCATGCACCTGTAGTCCCAGCTACCCGGGAGGCTGAGGCAGGAGAATCCCTGGAACCTAGGAGGCAGAAGTTGCACTGAGCCGAAATCACACTACAACACTCCAGTCTGGGTGGCAGAGTGAGACTCCGTCAGAAAGAAAGAAGGAAGGAAGGAAGGAAGGAAGGAAGGAAGGAAGGAAGGAAGGAAGGAAGGAAGGAAGGCAGGAAAAAGAAAAGAAAAGAAGGAAGATTTTCTGCATCAGGTATGGCCTGGGATGGAAGAACAATTGGGAGGAGACCTTTAAGTCACTCCCAGTGGCCACAAATTTCTAGGGCTGTCCTACACTAACTTTGAAAGTTTTGGTTATGAATGGACTTGAAACCCCAAGTCAGCCTGGGAGGCTTCTTTGCCAACTGTACTGGCATAGCCTTCAGGGCGTCCCTCCCTGAGCCTGAGGGTTGAGGCCAGGAATAGAGCCTGTTTGTCCCAAGTGGAGTCGGAAGAAGGTAAAGCAAGAAGAAGGAGCTGGTGACACCACTGGGCTCCAAAGGAACATGGGCCATGGGCCTGAGTTCAAGTTGCTGCTGCCCTCTCACATTGCCCTGCAAGAAAAGCCACTCGGAATAGGGCTTGAACCCAAGGCACGGGAGCTACGCACAATGGCCCTGGCACCAAACTGCATGAGTTCAAAGCTCAGCTCCTCTGCTTCATCAGCTCTGTGATCTCCGGCAAATTAAACTCTGTCAACTTTACCTTCCCCATCTGTATGACAGGGAAGATGATACTATCTGTTGTTATTTGAGGATTAAATGAACAATGAGTCTTAATACATGTAAGAAGTGATCTTGAGCAAATTAAATTCCCCCAAGCTTCAGTTCTAACTGGGGGATGATCATCATAGTATCTATTATTGTTGTGGATTTAAATAAATTAATATGTGAAAAAATATTTAGAATGCTTCCTAGCATATAGTAGAAAATCAATAAGTGCATTCTTCAGTGTACATTTATTGAGAGTCTGCTATGTAAGAGGACTCTCCTAGACCCATCAGGGAAGAAAAGAGACAATAATCTTTGCTGTCATAGAGCTTCTTACACACCAGGGAGTTCCTTCACAGGAATTACCCTTATAAAAGAATTTCTATTTTGTATTTGCCCATATAGGTTTGTATATACACAGAAGTCAAAGAAAATCTCATTGTATTTGAGTGGGCTTGAAGGACGTAAACATCAAGCCATTTATATATCTGGCGAGAGAGCATTCTAAGCCAAGGCAATAGTAAATGTGAAGGCCCAGAGGCAGGATCATGCCTGGAAAGCTCAAGGAACAGCAAGGAAGCCTGGGTGCCTGGAGTGGGAGGAGCAGGGAGGAGTGGTGGGAAGTGAAGGTAAAGTACTAATGGGGCAGATCATGAGGGACTCATAGCTTATTGTAAAGACAATTGGCTTTGGGGACAGGAGCCCCTGGCAGGTTTTGAATAAAAGTGGTCTGACTTTGATTAACAACAGCACTCTGGCTGTTCAGCTGAGAATAGATCAGGAGTAGAAGTGGAGAATGGCATGGGTGTGGGCAGAAGCAAGAGACCAACTGGGAGGTTGTGACAATAATCCAGAGGTGAGATGGTGGTTCACACCAAGGGAAGTGGTTAGAAGTGAATGATCAGATTCTGTATCCATGTTGAAGGTAGAACCAATAGGAATAGTTGATGGCTAGATGTGCATATGAGAGACAGAAGTCAAGAATTTTGGCCTTGATGCACTAGAAAGATTGAGTTCCCATTAATTGATGTGGGAGAACAGAACAGATTTGCCTTTGGGAATAAAGTTAAGAGTTCAGTTTGGAATATATTAATTTTGAGATGTCTACTAGGCATCAAAGTGGAGATATCAATAGGTAGTTGGATGTAAGAGCCTGGAATTCCAGAATTGCAGATATGGACTGCAGATACCAATTTGGGAATTGTTGGCATGTAGATGTTATCCAAAGATTTCTCTGCCTGGGTGCAGTGGCTCATGCCTGTAATCCTAGCACTTTGGTAGGCCAAAGTAGGAGAATCCCTTAAGCCCAGGAGTTTAAGAACAGCATGGGCAACATAGTGAGACCACATCTCTACAAATAACCAAGAATTAGCTGGACACGGTGGCACGCACCAGTACTCCCAGCTACTTGGGAGGCTGAGGTGGGAGGACTGCTTGAGCCCAGGAGGTCAAGGCTGCAGAGAGGTATGATGGTGCCACCGCATCCTAGCCTGGGTGACAGAATGAGACCATGTCTCAAAAGAAAAATATATACATATCTATCTAATCTATCTATCTATCTATCTATATATATATAGAGAGAGAGAGAGAGCGCTCTGGCTGTCCTGAACAGCTGTCAGCTACAGGAGGTGTCACTCAAATTATCAGGCAATGTCTTGTTTCTGGCCCAGCTCCAGACTTCTCAGGGAGGCAGGCACGCAGAGACTAGAGCTGTGACAGGGGTAGCCAGAAGTGGGCAGATGTGTGCCCATTAGGTACACCTCAAGCGAGGGCTTGGGCAATCATCACCACTTCTGTGCACCCGCAGTTGAGATACAGGACCAACTGCTCACCCTGTAAGTGGGACTTCCAAGAGGCTTGTAATGTCGATGGCTCAAAGGTTACTCTCTTTGATTTTTGCTTGTTAGAACTCGGATTCATCTGTATGCTTGGGGCAGCAGCCTGCAGCTTGCGAGGAGAACAGTGGGCAGGCCAGGCGTGAGATAGTCCTTCCTAGGGATGCAGCCCTCTGCATTCACTCCAGGGGGAAGCTGCAGGAGGCAGACCTGCCTTTTACCACAAAAGGAATTGGCTGAGTAGGGCCAGTGCTGGGTCTCAGGGTCAGCTTCCCATTTCCTCCCATGGGAAGATTCGGGACCCTCTGAAGGGCCCTGGTCCCTCCTGATTTGCCTAGGAGTCTTCCATTCTGGGATCTTCCAGCATGGAGAATCTCAGACTTACAGGTGGGCTCCTAGGTCACAGTGGCCATCCCTGTGCCTCCAGGCCAAATTGCCTCTAGGAGTCTTGCTGCCAAAATCCCGAAGTCCCCTCTTCCCAGAGGCTTCTGTCCCCACTCCCTAATTCATAACCTTCCTTCTGCCCTATGGTAGGGGAGCTAAGAGCGCCCACATGTCTGCCCCTCCCAGACATGGCCCAAGGAAGCCTGCTCCTGGACCAGGAAGAAACTGCTGGGCAACCTGCTTCTCTCACGGCCCTGCACTTCGGGTCCCCGAACGGGCGCGTCCCATCGCTCACTGCCTTAAAGGGCCTTGCTCTGCCCCTGTGTGCGTCTCTTTTGTATCCCTCCTCTTAGCTGCTCTCTGTCTGCCCTGTTTTTGGGAGCTGCCGCTCGGACAGGCCATCCCCTGGGAACTTGCTCACCCTCAGTTTTCCCTGGGCCTAACTCACCATCGTCTAAAGTACAGAATCCAGCGCCCCATTCCCCACAAATAATAAGTCGAAGCGCTCAGGTCTGAGATCAGGATACCCTACAACTTCTCCAGAGACCCTGGAGCCGTCTCCCCTCCCATACCTTCCCCAAGAATGGAGTGCCCCAGACCCCTGAGGCCCACAGATCCCCGCGGCCCCGAGAGCTGCATCCAGGCAGGGCTGGAGGGTCCCCTTCTGCAGCGAGGGCCGCCCCTTCCTTGGCTGTGGAGGGAACAGGCGGGAAGGGGGAACCCTTTACCTGACACTCCGGCGCCTCAGGCCGGCGCTTCAGGTCCGGGCACAGCCTCTCCAGCGGGCGCTGTGCTCCGGGGCCCTGGAGCGACCCCTGCAGGGCAGGCACGGAAGTGTCCAAGGTGGCGCTCCCCACCATGCCGCAGTGAGACCCCATGCAGCGGGCGGGGGGCTGAGAGCCCCGCCTCATCACCACCCCAAGGAGGGGCCCCAGTCTTCCAGGTAAGGGGAAGGGGCTGTTTCTCATGAGCCTGGGCTCCGGGCAGTCAAAGCTCCAGGAATGGCTTGGAGGCGCTGAGCCACCCATCTCTACCGTCTGCCTGGCCACTCCCCTGTCCTTCTTGGGGAAGTGACTCCCAGAGGCCAGCTCCTCAAGCTGAAGAGGAGGCCGTAAGGAGCTTTGACAGGGGTTGTGCTGGCTTCCACCCTGCCCCGGAAGCAGAGAATCTGAGAGCCTCCCTCTACCAGGCAACCCATCACACCAGCTCCCCAGGGACCTGGCCAGCCCAGCTGGAGGGGCCGGGCAACTCAGTCACCTTGGCAGGCAGCCCAGGGGGCCGGGTTCAGCCTCTGCTCAGGAAACCTGGCGCACACACACACACACCCCCCCAAAATAATAATAATAATAATAATAATAATAATAATACCTCATCCCCAGCTCAGCCAATCACAAAAAACAGACTTTATTGAAGTATTTAGTACTAAACCCCACACAATTCCAGCTCTGTAGCTGAGGACACAGCCACTTGGCAATGGCACCAGGTGTTATACAGGACCAATAAGTTAATGTAAAGGACGCTTAGGTGTGGAAGGCCAGTGCTTAGCTATCTCCTGGTTCAGACCAAGGCGCTCTGGGCTCCAGTTAGGACACTGAGAGACCAGGGAAACCAACATGCCCTGGGGAAAGGGGCTTAGAGACAAACCAGAAAAGTACAGCATCCAAGCAGGGTATTCACACATGAGGGGCAGAGTAGGCCCAAAAGGTGGGGGTTGCTGATGCAGTAAAAGCACAGTGAGAGAAATGCCAGGTGCATCCCTTCAGCCTCTTGCGTCCTCCCACAGGTTCCTTTGATGGGCCATCCTGGGTCTTCCCTTGGCACCCTTGTGCAATCAGCTACACCGTTTTCTTTCCAGTAGGAAGAACTGTGCCTCTTTTAGGTCAGACACCAGAGGTTGAACCTTCCGCTATACTCACAGTCTGTTCCAGTCCAGGTAACATAGGAGCAGAGTTCTGCACAGGTAAAGTCAGAACTTAGCTCTCCCTACCTCTCCTAGCCTCAACTCAGTTGCTTTCTCATTGAAGCAGGTCCCCTGACCTGGAAGCAAAGAAGGCCCTAGGATGAGAACCCAGGGATGGCTGGGTGGTCTTAGCACATGCAGCTTCCACCCAGCCACTGCAGCTGGGACAAATAATGAATGCCCTCAAAGAAAATTCAGCATCTCATCAGTCCTTGGGAGTAAGTATGTCCATGTTGGTATAAATAAGCACCTTCTCAGAGCAGAAGCATAGCTGGTGGGGGCAGTAAGAACTGTGACTCCCTCCCCCAACCAGAACATGCCACAAAAGTGGTGCCTTTCCAAAACCACTTGTAAAGTATTGGTTTTTGAGACTACGATGAAAAAATGTTAGAAGGGCCGGGTGCGGTGGCTCATGCCCATAATCTCAGCACTTTGAGAGGCCAAGGCGGGCAGATCACTTGAGATCAGGAGTTTGAGACCAGCCTGACCAACATGATGAAACCCCATCTCTACTAAAAATACAAAAATTAGCCAGGCCTGGTGGCGCTTGCCTGTAATCCCAGCTACTCAGAAGGCTGAGGCAGGAGACTCGCTTGAACCCAGGAGACGGGGGTTATAGTGAGCCGAAATCTTGCCACTGCATTTCAGTCTGGGTGACAGAGTGAGACTTCATCTCAAAAACAAACAAACAAAATGTTAGAAGGAGCAATGGGGCTGCAAGCCCTTGAGATGCCCAGAGGTGGTTGTCAAAAGGTGACCACTAAGCACCAGCATGGACCAGTTCCCCGCCGGACTCCCTGAGGCTACAAACCATGATGCCACTGACTCAAAGCTTAGAGGTCTAGGAGCCCACAGGGCATAGACAGGGTATAGTGACTGGGTCCCTAAAGAGGATTTATGGGGTCAGGAAAATAGGAAAGTCTAGCAAGACAATACACCACCAGGATATACTGACCTTTGACCTACCACTTGGTGTGTGCATCACAGAGCACATTAGAAAAGGGGAAAGGATTCTCCCCCATCCCAGGCTGGGGTACTCAGAGACCTGGGAAATGGGGGAGAACCATGTGCATGACTCTCATGTACCATGTATGTACCATGTCCAGCCTCCAGCAATAGTGGGACAGGAGGGCCAGGGGCAGTTCCCCAGGGAAGTTCTTAGAACCAGAGCACAGAGCATTGGAGAACTCCCAAGGTGGCCCACTCTGCTTCACTCATCCCCTGCCACTTGTCTTGCATAAGGAGATAGAGGCTGTCAGTCAGACAGGCAAGGCCTTAAGTCCAGTAGGCTAAACTCTGGGGGATAAAGCATCATCATATCACAGGGGTCTTGAGGACAATCCACATATATAAATCCTTAGGTCAGGGCTTCTGAAAAAAGTCGTGTAAAAAAAAAACATAAAAGGTCTCAGCTCCAGGTCATCGGCCTGCGATGGGGATGGGGGAGCTGAAAGAGGCACTCAGGGGTGGGGGGTCTCAGCCCAGCCCCTCTATGAAACAGTCTTTTCCAGCATGGGGCGCAGAGTTACACCTGGCTGATGATCTCTCCTTTCTCAGGTACAAAGACTTGCACAGGGGCCCCGTCAGGCGATCTCCGCAGCACACACACTGTGGGCACCTGCCAGGGTCAGGAAGAAAGGAGAGGTGGGTAAATGAACCAGACCGAAAAGCGGGGACTGCAGGCGCAGTTACACCATCCTTATCCCTTAGGGACACTGACCAGCAGAAGCAGCAGCAGCAGCAGGCCCTGGCACTCAGCCCTTTCCTCCCAGGAGGCTCTCTGTCCTTCAGGGACCCCCTTTACACATTTTCCTCCAGTCCTTTGGGGTGTGACAGGCGCCCTGACCTCCTCCTCCCCCACTTTTCCTGGGCTCACTTCTCATCACCCTCCCTGTCTGGCAGGTTGGGATGGGCTGGGTCTATTCAGCCAAGGACAGGCCCAAGCGCGCAGGAAGGGAAAAGCACGTCAGCTGGAGGGCGCGGCCTGGGACTGGGGCCAGGGTGCTGCCAGGCCCAGGATGCCAGCTGCAGTCCAAAGAACCGTGGGTGGGGGAGGAACACGCAGCTGGGCCTGCTGGGAACCTGGGGTCTCAAAGAAGCAGCTTGTTGGTAACTTCTGGAGCACATCCCCTGCAGAGCCCTCCGTACCAGGGAGAAAGAATAAAGAAAGGATTCCTGTGTGTGGCTCCCCACTTCGAGAATGAAGAAATAGGGGCCAAGAAAACCAAGGCTGCCACTCTACCCAGTATCAGGGTGCTCTATCCTATATACTACCCTCCAGCCTGCTCCCTGGCCTCTGCGGCCCCAGATGATAATATCACATATCTAGTGCTTACCATGCATTGCTGTAATCATTCAGCCTCTTGGCAGCCCTATGAGACAGGTACTCTACTACTACCATTTCACAGGGGAGGAGACACTAGGTCCAAAGGGGTTAAGTCATTTGCCCAGTCATACAGCTCGTAAGTGGCAGAACTGGGATTTGAACCTGGTTGTCTAGCTTGAGGGTCGGTGCTCTTTACTCTGATACCACCCTTCTTCTCGGCTTGGTGGGGAGGAGGAGTGTCAGGAAGGATGCTGATGCCCAGAAAATCACAGGTTCTGGCTTCTGCAACACACTTCCTACTCTCCCTTTGTCCTATACCTTCAAATGGAAGTTTGAGGGGCTGATTTGGACTGGACCTTTGATTATGAAGAGGCTTATCTGCTTTGTGGATCATCATTTAGGGAGGGAAAAAGTCTCAGCTGTCTTCGGGGATCATCTCCACCAGCGTATATGCTTCTGAGCTAGACATGGCAGGCAAAATTAGGAGGTGCCCCAGGGAAGCCAAGAGTGCCTTCCAAAGCCAAGAGGAAATGGTTTTTTGGCCTGTTCTTCCTAGCTGGGGTTTGATTACCCGGCCACTAGGTTGCTGCTTTGATGCCTCTCTACCCTTGGACATGCTAGAATTATAGCCCCTCCCCAGCAAGACAGCCCTCCTGCCTGGCCCCGGGGTCCCTCCAGAGCAGCCGTACCTGTGCCCGGGGTCCCAGGGCTCGCCCGAAGCCCTCTCTTCCGAGGGGCAGGCTCCTGACCCGGAAAGCTCCTTGGCGGTCCAGTGAGTGGGGGCGGGTGCTCCGGAGGCGTGCACGCTCGTGCCACCACTTGAGCTCCTCGGACACGGCAGCCTTACTGAGCCCCCGGCCTGCCGGGCTGTCCTTCAGGGAGGGCGTCCGCACAATGCGGCTGCGGGAGGGCACCAGCCGCTGGTAGCGCAGGGGAGTGCCCTCCTCCTCATAGGCGGGGCCCGGGGCTGGGCGGCACAGCTCCCACTCGCCAGGCGGCAGGGGGCTCTCAGCCACCACCACGTACCGCCCCGCCGGGAAATAGCCAGGTGGCAGCAGTAGCTTGGGGTGGTGGGCGACCAGCTCTCTGCTGCCGGCTGGGCCCCAGGCCCCGCGGTGACGATGGGTCTTGGGAGGGGAGAGAGGCTGCAGAAAGGAGATGTCGGGGCTGCTGCTGCCCGGTGAGGTGGGGTGGGAGATGCTGGAGATGTCAGAGCCACTGTCTTCTGAGCAGGAGTGGCAGGAGGCGTGGGGCAGCGGGGGCTTGGTCGCGGGAAAGCAGGACTCTGGCACTGTCACCGTGTAGTGAGTGGGGCGGCGGCGGGGAAAGGCGCTGCGACCTCGGCCCTCAGGACCCGCCCGGAAGGAATCCACCCTGAAGAGGGAAAGAGAGGCATTCTGAGTGTGGGGGTCAGAAACTCTACGCTGGGGTTGGGGTAGGAGGTGGGGTTAAAACAGGTGAGTCCTGCTCTACCTCAAGACCCAAGCATGGCCCTCCTGCAAGGGTCTTAGGTCAAACCTCCCAAAGCAAACCAACAAACCATCTGCTGGGCTGTGTGGGTGCAACGCATTCCCTCACTGTGTGCAGATGTGTACCTGCTGCATTCACAAGCTTGTGATTCATGTAAAGTGTGCTACATCAAGTAGCACATTAAGTACTCTTTTAAAAGTACTACATTAAGTACTTTCAGCTGAGGTACACCGTGTCCAGTGGCAGATCATCCACAGCATCTATTCGGTAGGCACTGCCAGGTACCTGACTTGAACGCGTAAAAGCTGTCATGTGGTACCCAGAGCAGTTACATGCAGCCCAGGACCGGCAGGGGCTGAAATCCAGCCTTCGCTTCACTCTGCTAATGCACCCAGGTATGGGGCTCTGTCCCCCTTTTTCCTAATTTGCACAAAGGCATGGTTTGTAAAATGGCCCTGGTAGCACGTAAAATATAAAATCTATTGCTGTGTGGTGGCGGATGCCTGTAATCCTAGCTACTCAGGAAGTTGACGCAGGAGAATCACTTGAACCCAAGAGGCGGAGGTTGCAGTGAGCCAAGATTGCGCCACTGTACTCCAGCCTGGATGAAGGAGCAAGACTCCACCTCAAAAAAAAAAAAAATTAAAAACTAAATAAAATCCATTGCTTTACTTGAGAGCAGTTGTCCCAAGCTGCCCCCAGTTCAGTGCTGCCTGACCAGCAAATTTAAGCTGACGGAGAATTCAGCAATACTTTCATGGTGCCCCAGTCCCCCCATGGTATGGCCAATACTGCCTGTCAACACTTAACCATTTAAACTATTACCAAGTAGCAGATGACTTAGAAAGTAACATACAATCAATTCTCATTATTTGCAGATTCAGTATTTGTAATTTTCCTAGTTGCTAAACTTTATTTTTAATCCCCAAAGCAATATACACAGTGCTTTCATGGTCATTCTTGGACACTGCAGAAGAGTGACAAATTTGAGTCTCTTTAAGTTTCAGTTGAGGTTAAACGAGGCCATGTTCTGCCCTCATGTTTCAGTTCTCATGCTGTAAGCACACAGTGTCCTTTTTGTGGCATATTTATGTAGTGTGTGTGTTTTTGCTTTGATTGGTGATTCTGCTGTTTAAAATGGCCCCAGATACAGTGCTGAAGTGCTATCTACTGTTCCTCCCTAAGGCATACTGGGAAAAGGCTATGGTGTGCCTTATGGAGAAACTATGTGTGCTAGGTAAGGTTCATCCGGGTATGAGTTAGAGTGCCGTTGGCCATGAGTTAATGGATCAACAACCCATATTAAGTAAGGTGTCCTTAAGCAGAAACTCACATAACACAAGGTTATATATTAATCAGTTGATGCAAAATGGGACTAAAGGCTCACAGGAACCTAACCCTATATTTCCCCAGGGGAAATACAGTACTTGCTAATTCAGGATTTGCGTCAATTTTTCTTTATAGAACATAACTACCACAAATAATGAGAATCAACTGTGCATCAACTGGAAAAGTGAATTGCCTATTGTCAGTGATCAATAATTACTAGCAAGAGGAAACATGGCAAGGGTAGAAAATTTGAATCAAGTTATGCAAAAAGACAAAACTAGAGTCTTTGGAAGAAAACAACTTGCTTCATGGATGGCCTTTGGCTTTGCAGGTGGCAGTGTAGTCTCTGTCAAGAGACGCCCCAAGAAGAGATCCTAAGAGAAGCCAAGGCACTAGCCATGTGTCACCCAGGGTTGTCCCACCTGTGTCCTGGGAGCTCCCACCCTTCAACTATAAGCTCTGAGTGGGTCCCCCATCTCTCTGGGGAAGCTGTCTCTTACCTCAGAGACTGCGACTGGCCCCTCCTCCCCTGCATCTCGGGGGTGGCTGGGGCACTGGTGCGGCCCTGCCACTGGCCACGAACACCACGGATGGGAACCATGTGGTAGGAGGCAGGCTCCAGAAGCCACAGGCTGGAGGCACTGGGCCCATCCTGTGGCGTGGTGGCTGGGCTGCTGCAGAAGGATTAGAGACAGTTCAGTGGCAGGAATGCCTCCATTCAGGAGCTCAAGAGGTGCAGAAGAATGGGGATGCAGTGGAAGGGGCTCCCAAAGTTAGTGGGGCAAACTGCCAGCACCCTTGGGGAACTACCAAGGCTCATGCTTCCATCCCACTGCTGCAGGAGCTCTCTCCTCCACCTTTCCACTCTTCCATCCACCCAGCCTATGGCCGTCCCCAGCACAGCTCCCACCAACTCCCAGCCCTCCCCTTCTCCCTTCCCTCCCCGATCCTGACCTGGATTCGCTCCAGGGCTCAGAAGATTTCCTGGGCTTCTCATAGGGGTGGTCCAGGCTGGTCTCCTTCCAGGGGCTGTTCTGGACTGGAGCCCGTTCCGGGCCCCCAGGCTCAGGTTCTGTTGGCTGCAGACCCTCAAGGGTTTGGGGTGGGAGAGGCCGAGAAGGTGGGGCTGGGGACTCTGGAGGAGGTTTTGGCACTTGGGATTCCTCTGCAGGAGTAAAAGTAACCTGGTAAGGCCAGAGGCTGGGGGAACCGGCCCAACAAGAACCTCCACAAACCATAGCCCATGCCTCCCTCTCCCTCCCATGCTGGCTTGTGCGGCTGCTCCAGGCCATGGCTCCAGCCCTAGATGCTCAAACATGTTTTCTTCTTTGGGACTTACTCCTTCCCACACAGCACTATTTTATGTCTTTCTGCTTCAAGAAGACTCCTGGGTTGTCTCTCTTGGGCTTACAGTGCTCCACTTTCTAACCTTTGTTCCTGGTACCATGTCTGCAGTTATCTTTTGTTTACCTATTTTTCTTGTTCCTGCCATGCCCATATGGCCTATTTCCTTATTGGCTTGGGCACTCCCCTGGGCAGGACTGTAACAGCTTCTCGATCCACCTTGACCCTGGCATCCTCATGGTTTGTACACAGGGTTCTTAATCTATAGACTTGTGTTTCCTCCCCCAGTGCTCCCTTCCTTTCAAAACTGGCAATGATTGTGGGCAGATTGCTCTTTGGCTCTGACTGGTGCATCTTGAAATCAAATCCCAGGGTGAAGGAGGGACATCTGGGGTTGATCAGTTCTCTTGGAGTTCACCTTTCCTTTCCCTGTAAAAATAATGAGCTTCCAGAATGGGAGATCAGCACATTCCCCATCTTCAACTGAGCATGTGCAAGGGCACATGGAAATCGACATGAGGTCCAAGCGGAAATCCTAAGCCTGGCACCCTGGCCTTCACTCCTACTTAAATTCCATACCAGAAAACTACCCAAACCCCATGGTCTTGCAGTAGGAGTCCAGCCTTGACAAAAGGCCCCCAAACGTCCTTCTCACCTTCCTCCAGGAGGAGCCCATCTGACAGGGAGCTGTCATCAGAGGCACTGAGCTCTGGGAAAGACAAAGGGGAGAGAAGAGAAGGAAGTGAAGAAATGAACAAACAGATATGAGTAACCAGTAGTGCTGAGCAGCTCAGGCCTGATCACTCCCCCAGGACAGCATCTGTTATGAGGAAATACCCACTGTATGCTAAATACACATTGGGAGTGAATTTTTTTTTTTTTTTCTGAGACAGGGTCTTACCCTGTTGACCAGGCTGGAGTACAGTAGTGTGATCATGGCTCACTGCAGCCTTGACCTCCCAGGCTCAAGAGATCCTCCTACCTCAGCCTCACAAGTAGCTGAGAACACAGGGGCATGCCAGCACATCCAGCTAAATTATTTTATTTTTTGTAGAGAAGAGGTATTGCTGTCTTGCCCAGGCTGGTCTTGAACTCCTAGGCTCAAGTGATCATCCTGCCTTGGCCTCCCAAAGTGCTGGGATTATAGGCGTGAGCCACTGCACCTGGCCTGGCTGTAAACTTATTACATGGAAGTAGAAAAAAATAGAAGGCAGAGGCTAGGAGACAAGAAATGTGATTTTAATCCTGACTCTGATATTAGCTCTGCAACTTTGAATAAACGATTTCAATGCTCTAGACCTCAGTTTCCCCACCTGTCAAAAAAAAAAAAAGATGTCCTCTGGCAGGGCTTCTTGGCAGTGGAAAGGAAAGACAGAGAGTCATTTTAGAAGCCCTTGGGATAAAAAGAATTTCATGGCCAGGCGTGGTGGTTCATGCCTGTAATCCCAGCATTTTAGGCGGCCAAGGCAGTGGATGGCTTAAGCCCAGGAGTTCAAGACCCACCTGGGCAAGATGGTGAAATCTGGTCTCTACAAGAAATATGAGAATTAGCTAGGCATGATGGTGAGTGCCTGTAGTCCCAGCTACTCAGGAAGGTGAGATGGGAAGATCACTTGAGGCTGGGAGGTTGAAGCTGCAGTGAGCCGTGATCACACCACCACACTCCAGCCTGGGAAACAGAGTGAGACCCTGTCTCAAATTTAAAAAAGGGAATTTCACTCTAATTTGTGTATAATCATCTCACATCACAAATACAATTCAAAGATCCCAATGTGAGACCTGCTGCGTTACCAACAACAAGAGCAACGCAAGATAGGAATTTGAATTTAAGATAGGTCTGGCCAGCTGGCCCCATGGAAGGTTCTTCAGTTGGTGATCTGGCAAGTCACCTGAAGGTAATGTAGTGTGACTTTTCTGCATGGTATAGCAGCACTTGTTACCTAGGAAATCAGAGGGAACTCATTTTTGCTATTGCCCTTGAACAAACTTAAGCCTTCAGAATTTTTTTTTTTTTTTTGAGATGGAGTCTTATTCTGTCACCTAGGCTGGAGTGCAGTGGCGTGATCTTGACTCACTGCAACCTCTGCCTCCCAGGATCAGGTGATTCTCCTGCCTCAGCCTCCCGAGTAGCTGGGATTATAGGCACCCACCACTATGGCTGGCTAATTTTTGTATTTTTAGTAGAGACAGGGTTTTACCAGGTTGGCCAGGCTGGTCTTGAACTTCTGACCTCAGGTGATCCACCCGCCTCAACCTCCCAAAGTGCTGGGATTACAGGCGTGAGCTACCACACCCGGTCAAGTCTTCAGATCTTAAGAATAAGCCTAAAGTGACCTGGATGGAACTAACGAAACTTTTGCAACTGTGTTTGAGAATGAAGATGAGGAAAAAGTAATAATTGCTAATGTTTCTACTGTGCCAATACATTTCTAAATACAGCACTTTATATATATTAATTCAGGTAATTCTCATAACAACCACGTAAGGTAGATGTTATCATCTGCAAGTGACAGTTGAGGAAACCACGTCTCAGAGGAGTTGAGTAACGTGGTTTAGGTTGTACATTCAACAAAGCTGGTTGAGTCAGAATTCACACCCAGACAGTCTGACTGGAGTCTGCTCTTAACCACAACCCTTTATGGGCTCTCCCCTATGAGCTTGCATCTCAAATGCATGAGCATTACACAGGAAGTTTAAAGAAAAGTAAAAAGTTCCAACCATCTTGAAATCCCTTACGACAGGGGTTAGCAAACTATGGCCCAGGGGCCAAATCCAGTTCAATGGCTGCTTTTATAAATAAAGGTTTGTTGGAACACTGCTATGAATTTGTTTATGTAATGTCTGGCTGTTTTAGCACTGAAGTAGCAGAGTTGAACAATTGTGATAAAGACCAAACAGCCCACAAAGCCTAAAATATGTGCTATCTGGTTCTTTGTGGAAAAGTTTGTTAACCTTTGCTCCACAACTTTTTTTTTCTTTAAAGATGGGGTGTTACGATGTTGCCTAGGCTGGAATGCAGTGGCCCAATCATAGCTCATTGCAACCTTGACCTCCTGAGCTCAATCAGTCTCCCACCTCAGACTCCTGAGTAGCTGGGACTACACGTGTCCACAATCATGCCTATCCAATTTTTAAATTTTAATTATCTGTAGAGACAGGGTCTCCCTATATGGTCCAGGCAGGTCTCACACTCTTGGGCTCAAGAGATCCTCCTGCTTGGCCTCCCGAAGTGCTGAGATTACAGGCTTGAGTCACCATGACCAGCCTGCTCCACAATTTAATGAAAAAAATCTTTATCCAGAGCAGGTGTTAGATTTGCAGGACACACGGTGCCAGAAGCTGGGCCTGACTCCTGAGTAGACAGCCAGCCCATGCTTTGCTTGGCTTACAAGTAGCCTTTGCTTTAGGGTTCAATTAAAGAGACACCCTCCTACTGAATTCTGGTCTCTTGCCTTTGATCTTTTATAAAAACCTTAGGAATAAAGGTTTTTATTGGGCCAGGCACACTTGTAATCCCAGCTACTCCAGAGGCTGAGGCAGGAGGATTGCTTAAGACCAGGAATCTGAGACCAGCCTGGGCAATAAAGCAAGATCCCATCTCTAAAATAGTTTTTGTTTTGTTTTGTTTTAATTTGCTGGGTGTGGTGGCACATGACTGTAGTCCCAGCTCCTAGAGGCTGAAGAAGGAGGATCACTTGAGCCCAGGAGTTCAAGGCTGCAGTGAAGTATGATCACACCACTGCACTCCAGCCTGAACAACAGAACAAGACCCTATCTCTCAAACGATTTTAAAAAAAGATTCAGGTTTCTGAGAGCTGCTCACTGTCTCACCCACTGTCCCAACCTCTGCCCCGCAGCAGCATCACAGGACACCCCAGGCGGAGGGGTAGCAGTGGAGATCATACTCACAAATGCTGAGCCTCCTCCAAGGCTGTGCTGTCCAACACAGTTGCCACTAGCCGCATGTGGCTATTTTCATTAAAACTAAATAAAGTCAGTTCCTCAGTCACACTAGGCAGAGTTCAAATGCTCCATAGCCACATGCAGCGAATGGCTACTGTATTGGACAGCACAGATACGGAACACTTCCATCATCTCAGAAATGCTATGAGAAGCCAGGTGCAGTGGCTCACACCTATAATCCCACCACTTGGGAGGCCGAGGCGGGAGAATCCCTTGAGGTCAGGAGGTCGAGACTAGCTTGGACAATTTGGCGAAATCCCATCTCTACTAAAAATACAAAAATTAGCTGGGCGTGGTGGTGGCGCACATCTGCAGTCCCAGCTTCTCAGGAGGCTGAGGCAAGAGAATCTCTTGAACCCAGGAGGCAGAGCTTGCAGTGAGCTGAGATGGCTCCACCGCACTCCAGCCTGGGTGACAGAGCGAGACTCCGTCTCAGAAAAAAAAAAAGAAATGCTATGAGGGTATTGCTAATGGCTGGTGTTGTTGATCAACAAATGCATCCAGAGCGCTTATTACACTGCACAGGCGGGTGCCAGGTGGCCCTCATGGGCTTCACCCTAGTAAATGAGCTCAACACCTGACTGTTCCCTGCCACTGCAGAGTATGGCTGATGACTCTCACTTAGCACAGTTACCTTCCCAACCTGAATTACCCTTATATGGAGCCCAAAGGGGCAGGGTGGTTTTTTGTGTGGGTTTTTGGTTTGTTTGCTTTTTTCACCCCCTTTTATTTTTTTTTTTGAGACAGAGTTTCGCTCTTGTCGCCCAGGCTGGAGTGCAATGGTGCAATCTCAGCTCACCGCAACCTCTGCCTCCTGGGTTCAAGTGATTCTCCGGCCTCAGCCTCCCGAGTAGCTGGGATTACAGGCATGCGCCACCATGCCTGGCTAATTTTGTATTATTAGTAGAGATGGGGTTTCTCCATGTTGGCCAGACTGGTCTCGAACTCCCGACCTCAAGTGATCCACCCACCTCGGCCTCCCAAAGTGCTGGGATTACAGGTGTGAGCCATTGTACCTGGCCTCCTTTTTTTTTTTTTGAGACGAAGTCTCACTCTGTCGCCAGGCTGGAGTGCAGTGGCATGATCTCGGCTCACTGCAATCTCTACCTCCCAAGTTCAAGCGATTCTCCTGGCTCAGCCTCCTGAGTAGCTGGGACTACAGACATGCGCCACCCTGCCCGGCTAATTTTTGTATTTTTAGTAGAGATGGGGTTTTACTATGTTGGCCAGGCTGGTCTTGAACTCCTAACCTCATGATCCGCCCACCTCGGCCTCCAAAAGTGTTGGGATTGCAGGCATGAGCCACCGTGCCCGGCCTTCCCTTTTTAATTCAAAACACCTCAGCTACTAATAATTCTGCTTTACTTCCTCCTTTCTAGAAGGGCGGATGGGCAGAGGAGCCACAAAACAGAAATTACTTGTCTAGAACTGATCCATTCTGTGCTCTCACGACAGGACTTTAGATCCCAGGGCCTGAAGTTGGCGAGTGGGGTCTTGATTCCTGATGCAGGAAAGTCAGCAGCTACACCAGCTGTCTCCTCTCCACAGCTCTGTCTTCACCTGGACTGAGTACTCCAAGTTTTCAGAATCTCATCCTCCTGCCTTCCACAGAGCCCCAGGCCAGTCCTGGCCTGCTCCTGACTCCCAACAAGAAGCATTATGGGTCACAATGGCAGCATCAGGGTGACACTCCCTTGCCACCCATCATGGGCAGAAGCTCCCAGCAATGGCAGCACCGGTGGGTAGGGGAGGCTGCTGAGCAGTGTGAGGTTGGAGCGGGGAGCAGGAGGCCCTGCAACCAACTGGCATGTTTCACCACTCTGACCTCTGCCTGCAAGCACAGAGCAAGCTGGCCCTTAGGGGCTTCCATGCCCAAATCAGCAGCTACCTTTCAAGGCTGCTGGGATCCCTGCTGAGAGTGGAGTAAGGATGTAGAATTTGTCTTTCATTAGAGCCTCAGAGACTGGGAGTGTTGTTCTGTGGCCAAGCCAGAACCACTGGAACCAGACGGAGGTCTGGCCATTTTCCCTGGGTCAGCCCCACTGTCTTCTGACTTTACTGGGTTAACTGTCACATGGAGGCACCTCCTCTTTATCACCTACTCTTGGCTGCGGGAGGTGACCTGGGTGGTGTCTGGTCACGCACTTTCTTTTTTTTCTTTTTTTTTTTTTTTGAGACGGAGTCTCACTGTGTCGCCCAGGCTGGAGTGCAGTGGCCGGATCTCAGCTCATTGCAAGCTCCGCCTCCCGGGTTTTTACGCCATTCTCCTGCCTCAGCCTCCCGAGTAGCTGGGACTACAGGCGCCCACCACCTCGCCCGGCTAGTTTTTTGTATTTTTTAGTAGAGACGGGGTTTCACCGTGTTAGCCAGGATGGTCTCGAACTCCTGACCTCGTGATCCGCCCGTCTCGGCCTCCCAAAGTGCTGGGATTACAGGCTTGAGCCACCGCGCCCGGCCTGGTCACGCACTTTCTACCCTAAATTAGAGGCCATGGATGGGAGCAGGGACTTCTGAGACCTGTGCTGAGATAACCCCCTGCCTGAGGCATGGGCCACGGCACAGGGACTAGCAAGGGCCTTCCAGCTTCCCCATGACTGCTCCCAGGCTGAGGAGTACTCTTGGCAAAAAGCCAACACGATATGCAGGGATGGGAGCCTGAGAATGTGAGTGAAGGCCGAGACCTCTGAATCCAATTCTATTGCAGGGCCACTGCCTCATTCCCTCCTGGTTCCCTCTGAGGCAGCCAGGGAGGTCTGGGCCCCATGTGAGAGACTGGGGGGCAGAGCTGAGTCATGGGCCTGCTGCGGTGGGGCTTGGAATGGAGAGCTGCAAGTCCTGACCTGATAGGCTGGTCCTGGGTCAGGACAAAGGAAAACAGTCACACTTAAGGGCTCAGAACCCCCTGTTGGAAGCTAACCTGGGCTGGACACACTGATGTGATGTGGCAGGCCCTGGGCATCAACAACTCACTAGGTGCCCCCACAGCCACCAGTCTCTGGGCCAAGGAGCTCAGGGATTGAACTACAGACACAAGGAGGGCAGAGAACAGACATGGAAGGATCCCACCCTTGACCAGGGTGGCTGTAGATACTTAAGGGGCTGTGGGGCATGGCACCAGTGCTGCTGGATTTCAACCTGAACATCTTCTAAGTAGCTGTGGACCCCTGAAACAATTCAGCGATCAGTAACACAAAGCAATGGTCAATCCCTTTGCTGCCTAACTCAGGCCAGGGGACTACACATCAACTCAGAGCCTTGGGCTCACGTAAGCCTCACACTACCCTGACCCAGAGAAGCCATCACCCTGTGGGCCTGGAGGGCAGCGGGACCGGCCTGGGCTACCCAGTTGAATGCAACTTGGATTCAGCTCAGGGTCAGCTGAGAAGTATCTCTGTGTAGGAAGTCTGTTGAAGGGAGTGCATTTTGAGGAGGGTACGGAAGGAGACAGTAGGGTGTTTTCCAAGTAGACGGAGGAGAGGACCTCACAGGATACGGAAGACTTGCTGGAATTGCAGAGAATCAGGATGGGGTGGAGCTGAACCCAAGAATCAGCTTTACCCAGCTGGAGTCGAACACAAAGGCACAGGGCTGTGCGCCCACCATCCCTCAAAAGCTCGTTTAAGGAGCATGGCCCAAGGGCCCTCGGGGCTGCTGGCTCACCTCGGCCCAGGGGGAGGGCAGCAGCCGGAGGTGGTTCACTGTTGCGCCTCCGCTCGACCAGGCAGCGCTGGAGCTCCTGCAACTTCTTCTCCTCCTGCAGCATGGAGTGCTTCCGCTGCCGCCGAGCCTGCCTGCTGAGATTCTCCTCCAGGCACAGCCGACGGGCTGCCTCTGTGATCTGCAGCTGCAGGGCCAGCTGGCGCTCCAGGCTGCTTAGGGGGTCCTGAGAGAGGGGGCAGGAATGAGGCTAGAGAGAGGCAGGGAGATTGGGGGCCCAGAGGGTAGAGAGCGGCCCTGACACAGTGCTCTAGGTCCCAGTCCTAAGCCCTGAAGACAGAAGAGAGGCAGAGAGCAGCACCAATGGACGGACGTGGAGCAGAGGGTGGAGGGGTGGGAGTAGCTGAAAAGCAAACTTGTCAGCCTGAAAAGCTGGCAGGGGCACCCACCCACCCACCAATCTGCCTGCTGAACCAGGCAGGGTGGGAACCCAAGTGGGACACTTTCCCTCCTGACCCCAAAGGGTGGGGCAGGCTGGTCCATGGGAAACTGCTGCCATTGATGCCATGGGGAAAGGGCACCCAGGGCCTGACTGCCCCCACCTCCTCCTGAGAAAGGAGGACAGCCGTAGGGGCCAGAGTAACCTGTCTGAGCAGGCTATTGCCCGCTGGGTTAGTGGCTGGCGCTCTTAACTGATCTTCTGCCCACTGGGGCCAAACCCAGTGTCCTCCCTTGAGCTCCCAGCTTGCAGTTCCATCGTGGCGCCCCTTCTCCACGGCCATTTGGGCTACATATTCATGGTGCCCCTTGCCAACATGCAGCCAAGCACCCTCATTGGGTGTGAAGGGGTGGAAGGGAACCTGCCAGGGTACTGGGCTGAGGTGTGGCGTCTCAGTGATCAGCTTTGGGGGGTCGAGGGGTACTGGCAGCTTCCTGAGGTTCCTCACCTCTCTGTGCAAGGCCCAGTCATCCAGTTTGTAAGCTGCTCCGATCCTGCGGCGAACCTTGGGGGCCTTTTCCCCTGGTTTGAGGGGATACTCTGCTGGCAAGGTGCCCGTCAGCTCCTAGGGAGGAAGCAGAGTCAAGCCAGGCCCACTGCCCAGCCTTGGCCACTGGCCCCTGCAATGCAAGTACCTGCCTTCCACAGAGGCCCTGTTGGGACCACCTTCCACCCTCCTCCCCACATCCCATCCTCCACGCTGTCTCTCCCGTCTTCAGACCCACTCTGCACCCCTCCCCTTTCCCTTCAGACCTCCTTCTGATCACTTCCTCCAGAGTACACCGACCCAGGTTACAGCACTCATATGCACTTATGTCTACGCAGTCCCTCTGCAGCCCCTGATGAGCTTTGTTCTCTGTGCCTGGGCCCCCGCCTGGGTCTGACTCTTCTCCATCCAGCGCAAGGTCAAACACTGCGTCATGGGGACTCTGGGCCCCAGCCCCCAGCCTGATGTCCAGAATTCCCTCAAGAATGGGGCTCCCTCTCCCCAACTCCCGCATCCCCAAACATGGCTCCACAGCCCCTCAGATGAACGCCATGCTTGTGTGTGCTGGCTGGGGCCTCACCGCCTCCCGCAGGCAGAGTCTCCTCAGCTCCTCCAGGCAGGCCTCCAGCCTCGCCTCCAGGGCCCTCTGCTGCTTGTGCACTGCGTGGGCCAGCTCCTTCATTGGGGAGACTGGGCTGTCAGGGCCTGCAGGGGTGGGGGGCACATGCTCAGGGAGGCTGAAGGCGGAAGCCTCCTCCATTACTTGTTGACCACCCCTAGGGGAGCACACATGCACACACACACACATTTCATGCCTGCCCACAAATTGCAGGCTGCCTGCTGTGGCCTGTGTCACAGCCGCAAAACACCACGTCTCTTGGCTGCACAAATGTTACAGCTCAGAAGGGAGGGTCGTCCTACCAGGTGACCTACAGTGGGGACAGTGCAAGGGAGGGAGTTCTGCCCATGCAGTCCTCCCCCCACTCCTCCTCCCTTCTCCTTCCTCTTTTCCTTCTTCTTCCTCTCTTTCTCTCTCTCCCTCTCCCCACTACCCCTCTCTCTTGCACACACACAAAAGTCTCTTATTTCTTGTCCTCTGTCAAAACTAGGCCAGACTAGGCCCACAGGTCTGGCCAAACAGAGAGGCAAGACCTTCACATTGGCCAGATGATATATATTTTTTTGAGATGGAGTCTTGCCCTGTCGCCCAGGCTGGAGTGCAATGCTGTGATCTCGGCTCACTGCAACCTCCGCCTCCCAGGTTCAAGCGATTCTCCTGCCTCAGCCTCCCAAGTAGCTGGGACTATGTGGTAGCCAGGATGGTCTCTATCTCCTGACCTTGTGATCCACCCACCTTGGCCTCCCAAAGTGCTGGGATTACAGGCATGAGCCACTGTGCCTGGCTGAGATTTTTCAGCTTCTCAACTGGAGCTAAAGCTGAACACTGCAGATCCCTCTTCCAGATAGAACCAAAACTCCAAGCCAGTTTTCTCCAGGGAGGAAAACTCCACATGTCCCTGAGGCTCCAGCCCTTCCAGAACCTCCCCCTCCTCCCGGCAGAGGCCTCTCCCTCCCCTTCCTCTCAGCCCTTGGGAGTCTCAGCTGGGCCAGCCCTAGCGCCTGGGGACTCAGGACTCAGGAGTCAGGGCTGGGGACCAGGGCAGGGGGATTTCCCTGAACACTCACCAGACTGCAGGATGATGCCGCTGTCGGTGTCACTGACCTCATCCTTACTCTCCATGGTGGATTTCTGGAAGGAGAAGGCACAGAGCAGGGAGGGGGGATACCGTGACCAGCCTGGGCCAGGATGTGTAGGTAGCCTGGAGTTTCCCCAGCTTTAAAGAGAAAAGAGAACAATAACAAAAAAGCTAGATATGAACCATCTTGGTTACAAAAAGCTTAATAGATGCTTAAGAGCAGGGGAGTGGGAGGGCTGTGCTTCAGGAACCATCTAGGGTGGGAGATTCTGGCACTGCGGGTGCTGCCCGAGAGAAGGGGCTGTGGGCCTCACCAGCAAACCCTGTTCTCAGTGGACACTCAGGGGCCCAGCCTAGCTCCCCTCTGGGCCAAAGTCCTTTAGGCCTAAGGAGGTTGACAACTGTGGTAGCCACAAGAGCCACTCGACTGGGGAGAAAGGCAAGAAGGAAAAGAGCAGAGACAGGATAAAAAGGAAGGGGACAAAGAAATAGGATGGGATGACAAAGAAAGGAGGAAGGGGGCCCCGCATGGTGGCTCACACCTGTAATCCCAGCATTTCTGGAGACCAAAGCAGAAGGATTGCTTGAGGCCAGGAGTTCAAGACCAGCCTGGACAACTTAGACCCCATCTCTCCAAAAATGAAAATTAGCTGGGCATGGTGGTGTGCACCTGTAGTCCCAGCTACTCAGGAGACTGAGGCAGGAGGATTGCCTGAGCCTGGAGAAGTCAAGGCTGCAGTGAGCCGTGTTCGCGCCATTGCACTCCAGCCTGGACAACAGAGACCCTGTCTCCAAAAAATAAGAAAGGAAGGGGAAGACGTCTTTATGGGACACAGCTATCCTCAACCCAGGAACCCAGGAGGTGTGAGGCATGTCCTACTGCCCCAGTGGCTGAGGGCACTTCAAGAAGTGGGCAGGCACATGGCCAAGGCCCTGGTCTGGGGCCTCCAAAGCCCAGGATGCCTGCTCTCTGAATTGGCGCCCTGGACTCTGAATTTCACATCTGCAGACATGTGCGGCCACTGTATGCCACAGAGCTGTCCCAAAGCCCTCAAACAACTTTCAAGCCATCAATTGCTCCTAGGAGACCCTAGAAGGGGAATCAGCCTGGATTCCCTACACCCCACAACCCAGGGCTGTGTCTGTCAGGGTTGCAAGACTTGACACGTGGGGGGCGAGCAGTGGCTAGAGCAGAAGCTGAGCAAGGACAGAAAGGAGATCACCTGCTCCTCTGCCTGCTTTGGGGTGGAGAACACTTGGGTGGTACAGGTACCATCCCATTGTGTCGGCTCAGCTAGGGAGCAGTCACCCAGATAACACCTGTGCCCGCCCCCTCTCCCTCCTCACCAACCCACACCCCTGGTTGGGGTCCCAGCTGGCCAGGGCCTGGCAGCTGCTGGCTGCAGCAGGGGTGGGAGGGGTAGGCGGAGCCCGTGCAGGCGGTCCGGTCTGGAAAGAGAGCCCAGCCACCTCCTCACTGAGTCAGCCCATTGAGCAAGAGTCCAAAAGTCCTTCCGAGTTTCTGTCTGGAGCCTATCCTGCCTCCTCAGAGCGCGGGGCCGCAGGGTGGGGGAGGTGAGCTCCACCCCTCCGCAGGCAGCCAACAGGACAGAAAACTCAGCCGGAAAGCTGGTAACAAAGCGAGGCCAACAGGGAGAGGGGACTGCTGTCAACCAGGTCCCTGTGATACGTCTCCACCCATCAAAATGATAAGAGCAGGACGATCAAGAACTTTTATAGACCTACATAAACAACACAGCAGCCACAGGCAGCAACAATCAAACACAAAGCCCTAAAAGCAGCATGTACCTTGCACTTTGGAATTTCAATTATTCAAGGAAGTCTAGAGAATGCATGAGAGAATTATTTTTTTTAAGTTTATGGGAGGCCTTTGCAAACAGGCCAAAGTTCTGAAAGACTGGCCATATATTCTGGGACCCCACCCAGCAGGGTACTTAGGATGACTATTAGCTCTGCACTGTCCATCTGTCCCAAACTCTATCCCTCGTAGAGATAAGAACAGGACAGAGGAGCAGGCAGCTCACCCCCACCTCTTCCCACTCGCCCTAGCCATCCTCCCACCTTCCCCAGAAGCTAAGGGCAGGATGCAGCCAGAGCTAGGAAGCAAGGTGGTCTCAGCTAGCACACTGAGTGTGTCTGCTTTGGACAAAGGAGGAAGTAATGTGGGAGGGGAAGCCATTAATTAGTCACGCTTGCTAATTAATTATTAACCACTAAGTAGTTGCCTTGGAAAGTTGGGCCAACTCAGGCCCTGCTTCTCAGGGGCTCTGAGACTGTTGCAGAGGAGTGGGGACTTACAGGGACAGAGGCGTACCTTAGCACGCCTCCTGTCTCCGCCAGCTGCCCCTTCTCCCAGCTGGGCCCAGCCTCTCACTGCCAGCGTCAAAGGGGAGGCACTGATCTTGCCGGTGGCCCCAGGCTGATGCTGGGTGCTCTCTGGGATGACTTGCTGCCCCAAGTAGAGCAAAGGGAATAGTGTCAGAAGCCCATAGCCCGGTTGTGGAATCAAGGCTTGGTTCTGCTGGGTCTGCGCTACCTTGGGAAAGTCACCAGGCCTCCCTGGGCTTCCTTTCCTCCTGTGCACAATAAAGACTGCACAGCGTCTAAGGCCTTTCCAGGTCCCCGGTCTGAATCTCAACCTCTTGGTCAATGTCAGGCCAAGAAGGAAACCGCACAGCCATGTAGCAGACCCCCACATCTGCCTCTGCCGAGGCCGCCCTCCACAGCTGTAGGGAACCTGCCCCAGAGTCCGCAGGTGAGAGCGAGGGCACCACCCCCACCCAGGACGCTATGAGTCTTAAGTGTCTAAGGCATTGCTTTTAGGTAAAGGCAGTTCAGGTAACATCCCACCCCCTCCCCAACACAGGGATCCCTCCTGGGCCTCTTCAAGCCCCAGTACTGGGCCCTAAAAAGCAGCCACCCGGCTGAACAATGTCCCCAGAAAAAGGCAGAGGAGACCAGAAGGGGCCCAGAGGGAGGGAGGGAGGGAAACTCCAGAGCACCTTCCCTCAGGCTGGGCCATGGGGGATCCTCCTCTATCCCAAGTGTGTCCCCCAAAGCCAGGTCTTGGGCCGGCCTGTCCCAGCTCACCTCTGCTTGCCCTCCCTCTGGTGGAAACTAAGGCCTGGGCAACCACAGGAACAGGCTCCTGTCCAAGCCCACCAACACCCCTCTGTCATCCCTACACCCCAGACATAGGCTGGCGGGGGTGGGGGTTGGAGGGCTGATGGCCACTGCTTGGGCTCCTGCACTCCCAGGCCAGCCTGCTCTCAGTCCCAAAGACCCATTCCACCTACCCCGCCCTCACCTGCTTCTGGGCTTTTGTCCAGGAGTTTGAGAAACAGCCCCTGCTTCCAGTCAGGGGGCGCAGGGCCCTTGCATGTCACCTCAGGGTCTCCCAAGCCACAGGCCTGTGCTCTGTCTCCAGCAGACGGGGCTGCTGGCCATCCGTCTCGGCTCACCTGCCTGCCTTGCCGTCCCTCCCAGGCTGCCGGGCCAGGGGAACCAGGTTACTTGTTATGACTTGAGTCAGAGGGGAGGAGCAGGTGAGCAAGTCCTTCCCTGAACTAATCCCGTGCAACTGGTGCCGGCAGGCAGCTCCTGGGCCTCTGCACTTCCGGGGGGCAGGAGGGTAGCAGGGAAAAAGGGGCTCCCATGGAGGAATCCCTGAAGAAGGCAACAACAAGGGTCGTGTCTTCATGGCCTCAAGAGACCCTAGTACAACGTTCTGAGCTGTGAGGTACCTGCGTGCTCTCCTGTCCTGACCCTGGCTCTCTCTGCCTTCCTTTGACCTCAGTTTCTCTTTCCAGAAATCGAGGCCTGTTAAACCCCCCAGAAGCAGGGTGAGATGTTCACTGTCCACTGAGAAAACAAGTAGGACATTTACAAACTGACAGGGATGGGTCATTGCTCTTCCCCATATACCGAAATGGAGATCAAGGCCTGGGTTTTATCTCTACCGGGTGAGGATTTTAAAACCTCAGGCAAGGCAGCTGGAATTCCAATATGTAGAAGTTCTAGAATCCTAGAGAGGGAGATCAGGCTGTTCTTTTTATCCCAGACATTTTCCCCCAGGGGTATCAAGGCCATCACTTCTCTGTTTATTATTACATCCATCCCCCAGCAACGCATGTTCATGAGGCACTGACAGGCACTGACCTGAGCCCAAGTCCTGTTCCCTACTCCACAGGAGGTCCACTGTGACCCTAGACCCTAAGCCCACTCCCCAAATGCAAGGAACCAGAGACCAAAATGGAACTTATTCCCTACAGAAAAATAAGCCTCAAGGTCTCCCTTGAGGAGAGACCTCCCGACCCCCAAGCAAATGGGAAACTGGAATCTAGCCTATTTCACAGAGGGAAGCAGAACTAAGGCTGACTGTTGCCTGTCCCTAGCAGGCTGCACCCCTCAAGTCTTCATCTTACCACCTCCCTTTCCCCCTACTCTCTGATCTTCCCACCATTCCCCCCACCCAGATTCCAGTGCCTCAGTATTTGTCTGGATTGCCTCCCATCCCCCAGACCCTAAAGAGCCCTGTCCCCCATTCCCCACTCCCCACCCCCGAGTGCAGAGAAGACAGAGGAAGTTTGCTTTCACCAGGCATCTCCTGTGGAGCAGAACTCATGGGACTGGAGTCCGCCAGCATCCCCCACAGCTCCGGTACACACACCCAGCACACCTTCGCATTCCTGTACACACCCTTTTTCCAAACAATGCTAGCCCCAGAGTGCTGCAGGCTGACCACCTCATTTTCTGCCCAGGCTGAGGCTGAGGGGCCCTAACAGGGGACAGTTCCTCCTCCCCCTACCCCATGGGGAGCTTGTTCTCTGGGTCTCCCAAAGAGCCTGCAGTCCTGCCCTTCCCCAGTCCTCCATGACACACAGTCCCTCCCCATAGAGGCTTGGCACTTTCTTACAAAGTCAAACAGAGAGGGGTTAACTCTGGGCATAAGCAGCCCTTCCTCCACGTTGCCCACCCCCAGCTCCAGGTGGGGGTTGGTGGAAGTTTCTAGAATTGGCTCACAGTTCACATTTCTTAATGCATAGAATAAAATTAAGAAGATCACTAAAAAAGTCAATTGTATGAAATAAAGTTCTAAAAATAAAAAAACACGGCAATATATATGCTTCTTTATTAACATTAAGCAGGGTCTAGCAGTGGGTAATTTCACACAAGGGCTGAGTGTAAACAATATTTCAAGACAGATGTGACTGCAATGTGATATGAAACTGTGAAATCTATTAATGGCAAAGTCACAGGTACTGCCAATGCTACCGTGATTTGTTGTCTTCACAACTAAAGGTGATGTTAAAATCTGTTAAAGATTGGTGAAAAACAATATCTTTTTTTTCCTCACCTAGTTTACAAACCCTCTGAATTCTATCTACAGATGCCTAATGCCAATGAACCCAGTTAAGAATCCCTGCCCTCAGGTAATCCACCATCTCTGACTTCAGGGGAGGTTAGTACAGATGCTCAATCTGTTTGCATTGATCCTTTGGAATTCTCAAAAACGCCTTGCTCCCCCAAATTCACACTCAATATTTCCCAACCCTGCAGAATCTGAGGTTTGGAAGGGAGCTGGCAAACCAAACCTCCTGCCAAGAATCCCAGGGAGCCATCCTTGAAGCTCTCTGATAGCCATGTCATTCAATTCAAAATACTAATGGGGGAGGTGGGCACTCCAGAGGCCAGCTGGGAATCTGAAACAGCTCCCCACTCCAGCCAGGCTGGGGAGTCAAGGGACTGATGCCCCAGCCCCAAACCCTAGAGCACCATCCAGACCACCAGTTGGTGAGGAAGTGGTATTTCCTTGCAAAACATTATAGTAGTTGGAATCTGATCTTTGCAGACAAGAGCCCTTCCCCAGGGAAGGGGGAAACTGGACCTCTTTAGTGTTTTCATTTCCTAAGGAAAAGTCCCGAATCAGAAAACTCTTCCCCAGCGCTGTAGCCACCCACTCTCCATTTTTTTAAAAAAAGTTCCTTCTTCTAGCGTCTTCTGATAACACCAGATTGGAAGTTCTTTAAAGCAAGGGCCTGATCCTACCATCTTCACATCCCCAACAGCCCCCAGCAAAGCAGTCTCAGGCACTGCTAAAAATCTTACTTCATGAATTAAGGAATCAATGGCCAGCGCTAGAGCCAACAGTGAAAAAAGGAAGAAGTGAAATAGCCCGGGACCCTCCAGGCAGGAGGGGTGGGGAGATGGTTCCTTCACTGTTTTCTTACTTGCATCTGCTCCCTGCTCACTAGGAAAGGTGTTCGCCTCCACTAAGCAAAGGTGGAGTGGGGAACTCCAAGCCAGCCTGGAATGCGCCCTGAAATGAGACCTCTAGGCTTTCTCTAAAAAGCCCCTTTGTCCTGTCCACCCTGCTCCCCTCCCCCACCGCGCCCTCCACATCCAGGCTGGCCCGAGACTTTGCTGCTTTTGTTTGGCTGCTTTCTGGCTTCCCGGAACCTGGCCAGGAAGATCCACAGGCACGAAGAAGGTCGATGGAGAAAGGTTGAGGGGCTGGGAGTGTGCATTTTTGGTAGGAACTCAGAATTCCTGCCCCCTTGATACATAACCCCATTCCCTGTAGGCACCCTCCCTCCGCTAAGGCTGAAGACCTTGGGTTCAGGGGCCCGATCCCCCGCCCCAGTTCACCCGCGCTGGGTGCCCCGAAGTTTTCCCGCTTACCTGTCCCATGGAGCTCTGGCGCCGCCCGCCTGCCCCTGCGCCCTCCGCTCCAGCCTCGCAGCTTCAGGACCTGTTTGTCCAGGCCATCTTCCCTCCCCGCGGCCTGCCCTCCCCGGAGGTATTTCATTTAACTTCGGCATTTGCAGCATCCCAAATGTTAAAGATCCCAAGACATCTGTCCCCTGGGGCATACCAAGGCCCAGAGCAAAGAGGGGAAGACTCAAGAAGGGACTGGAGAGTCCAATCCAAGAGTCGGGACGGGGCCGCATGCGGGAGTGACTAGGTACCCGCAGGGGTGCGCGAGCTGCGGGAGCAGCCGCTCGAGGGGCAAGGCTGTCCCCTTTGCCCCGCTTTCGGACGCCCGCGCGGCGGGACACCCCCGGCGCCGCCAGTTTCCGCAGCCCAGGCGGGACGAGGCTTCTCTCTTGGTCCCAGTGCCGCCTTTCATTCGCGCGCTCTGGCCTGGCTGGGGCCAGTTTTCATTCCTGGAGACCCCCGAGTGGAAGAATGAAAGGAGCCTGCGGAAGGGCGCTCCTCCGACCCTGTCCTCCCCACAGGCGCCCTCCCCCTCGCTGTGCCGCGCTGTGGGCGGCGGAGCCCGGGTGTGTGGGTCGCGCGGGGATGGCCGCTCCTCCCCGGCCCCGGCCCCGGCCCACTCCCACTCCTCCCGCCGGGGCCGCTGGCTGAACTCGGGCTGGCTCTGAAGGGAAGGAGCACCCTCTCGGCGAGCGCCTCCTGCTGCCCGCTGCGAGCCGCTGTGTCCCCGTTCATCCATTCATTCACTTCCCAGTTTTCACTTGTTACCAAACATTTATTGAGCACCTACTAGTGCCCAGCCCGATGGATCAAAGCTCAAGCCCTATTCACTGGAGGAGTATCCAATCTAGACGAGTGATGAAGCAGCACAGTATCTGAAGTAAGGGCTGGGACCCCGGGCAAGGAGAGGGGAGGCTGACCCAGGCTGAGCCTTGGCAAAGCTTGGCCAGAGGAAGCAATACCAGAAGATAAGAGGGGGCTTGAAACAGCAGTGACAGGTGTACAAAAGCACAGCAGCAAAGGAGCACAGCGGGTTCCAGGAGCTGCAGGGAGGTTAGGGTTTGGGATAAGGAAGGAGTAAAGGGAGAGAATATGGAAGAGAGACGAAGCTAATTCGTCAGTCAGGGGCTCATCCAGAAGCAGGGCAGCAAGGCACAGAGGCTCACACCTATAATCCCAGCACTTTGGGAGGCCCAGGCCAGAGGATTGCTTGAGGTCAGGAGTTGGAGATCAGCCTGGGCAACATCGTGAAAACCCGTCTCTACCAGAAAATAAAGAAATTGGCCAGGAGTGGTGGCACACACCTGCAGTCCCAGTTACTTGGGAGGCTGAGGTAGGAAGATCACTTGAGCAGGGAGGCGGAGGTTGCAGTGAGTTGATATCCCGAAACTGCAATCTGGCCTGGGAGACAGGGAAAGACCCTGTCTAAAAAAAAAAAAAAAAAAAAAAAAAGAAACCCACAATGAACGACCAGGCTCGGTGGCGCACACTTGTAATCCCAGCACTTTGGGAGGCCAAGGCAGACAGATCACCTGAGGTCAGGAGTTCAAGAATGGCATGGGCAACATGGTGAAACCCTGTCTCTACTAAAAATACAAAAAAAAATTAGCCAGGCACAGTGCTGGGCGTCTGTAGTCCCAGCTACTCAGGAGGCTGAGGCACGAGAATTGCTTGAACCCATGCGTCAGAGGTTGCAGTGAGCCGAGATCACTCCATTGCACTCCAGCCTGGGTGACAGAGTGAGACTCTGTCTCAACTAAACACACACACACAACAAACAAACAAACAAAAGTAAGGCAGCTCCATGTGGTTGTCCAGGTTGTGCACCATACTAAGAGGGAAGGTTCACCATTCTCCACCCACCTCGCCCTGTGTTTGGTCAGAGTTGTATCTGCCTAGAGAGGGTGGCTTTTTCTAATTTGTACAAAGGCATTATATGAGCTAAGATGACTAAGAGCCTTGTGGGCTAGGTGAGGATTTAAGATTTTTATACTGAAGTTGAAGAGAAGCTACTTGAATTAATCAGTGTTCTCCGAGAAACAGAACCAGTAAGATGTGTATGTATAGATAGGTAAATAGACAGCTGTATCGAGAGAGAGAGAATGCAAGAGAGAGATTGATTGATTTTTAAGGAACTGGTTCATTGGATTGTGAAAGCTGGCACGTCCAGAATCTGCAGGCTAGACTCTCAGGCTGGAGACCCAGGGAAGAGCTGGAGTTCAAGTTTGAAGGCAACCTGCTGGCAGGATTCATTCTTGCTCCAGAGATCAGACTTTGTTCCAACCAGGCCTTCCACAGATTGGAGGGTAATCTGCTTTACTCGAAGTCTATTAATTTCAATGTTAATCTCATCTAAAAACACACACAAAAAAACAAAACAACAAAACACCTTCTAGAAACATCTGAAAAAAAGTTTAACCAAATATCTGGGCACTGAGCCTAGCCAAGTTGACATGTAAAATTAACCATCACACTGCTGAAAAATATTGACCCAGGAGATGAACTGGGCAGACTGACCTTTAGAAAATGAATGGCCTGTGAGTGGTTGGAGTGGGGAGAAAGCATGGGCAGGCAGGAGTGCAGAGTGCAGGTGAGGGCGATGGCGCCTAGACTCCCGTTGTGGCAGTGGGGTGAAAGTGGGTAAAAGGCGGAGGGAAGAGGTCAAGGGCCTGAGAAGTAGGCATCATGGAGGCACAAACCAGAGTCCTCACTGGAAACTGACTGCTCAGCCCATGGAGGGGGATGAAGGAGGTGCGATTTGGAAGAGGCCGCTAAGCCCCCATCAGCTCTCTCTCCTTCCCAGTTTGGCTGAAGGGGCAAGCATTTTTGGTCAGATGGGCTTTTCTGTTAAGCGGAAGGGAAGTGGGGAAAAACTTCAAGTTCTTGCTGGGGAGGAGAAAGGGAAGCAGAGTTGGATGTCCTTAGCTGAGCCTCTAAAAGCTGCATGGTAGCTGGGCAGCTGCACACACCCTGAAGCACCGTCCTACGCAGTAGAGGGACTCACTCAGCCCTCCCCCTGCCCGGAGGAAGCTATCCTGGTCCAGCTTCGAAATCCTCAGGCCCTCTGGCCAGGCAGAGGAAGAGGGGGAGGAGGCTCAACTTTCCCACTCTCCCCTTCACCCCACCCTTGCTCCAGGGGCGGGATGAGGAGAGGGAGGCCTGCCTAGACCCAGACAGTGCCCTGTCAATGCCCTCAGTGAGAAGCTCTCTGGAAACCCCGGAATGACTCTGGCCTAGGCCTCACTTCCTCTCCTGACCGCATCCTGCAGCTGGCAGCCAGAGGCAGGTGCAGGAGGGGCACTATCCTCTGTTGGCCTCGGCCTCTGTGGACCAGATCCCTCTCCACTGATTGGGTGCAGGGTGGGCTGCAGGCAGCTAAGTAGCTATGCGAAACACATACAGCCGACTTAGGAGGTCCAGCCAGGGGGCCTCACTCAGCTGCTTCAAAGGAAGAAAACCCTTCAAATGGGTCCAGGATACTGAATCTAGAGAGATGCTTGGAGGACAGGGGCAAGCCCATCCCTGGGGCTCAGACTCTTGAGTTGCATGAGATGGGAAAGGAGCCTGCTCCCCAGAGACACACCAGCATCCTCCTGGCCAGCAATCCTGGGCTGGTTTCTCAGTGTTCCCAGGTCCTCTCCAGGGAGTTAGGGTCCTCTTCCTAACCTACCCGCCTCCTCTCTTTCTTCACTTTTTTTTTTTCCTTCGCTCTCTCTCTTTCCTCCTCCCCCTTCCTCTTCAGCTCTTCTATCCTGGCCACCTGGGCTCCCAGAAGATTTCAGGGACCACAGGACCGTGACCTCGCACTGCCCATGGAGAGCACTGGCCCCTGACGCGCTATCCCCGACCTCTGCCCTGCGTGTAACTCACTCTCCCGGGCGGGACCCCCAGGGGTCGACAGTTGCCAGAAGTCTGCTCTTCTGTGTGCCCTCGAGGAAGAAACCCTAAGGGTGAAAGTGCTGGGGGGTAGAGATTGGGAAATAGGGTGGCCAGGAGGCTCTAATTTAACCTGGGACCCCCTGCTTTCTGTGGCCCTGCTTGGGGAGACTTGGACCCCTGTTTTGGGGAGAGCAAAACCTGGCCCCTCTCTCACCACAAGCCCAAGCTCCCTGCAGCATCCCTGGTCCAGCGAGCCCTAATGCCTTGGCCTCTGTGGCCATTCTCTCGTTCTTTTTTTTTTTTTTTTTCTTTTTTCTTTTTTGAGACGGATTCTCACTCTGTCGCCAAGCTGGAGTGCAGTGGCGCGATCTCGGCTCACTACAACCTCCACTTCCTGGGTTCAAGACAAAAGCTCTCCACTGTCCTCCTCAGTTTCTCTTGGAAAGCCCAGTTCTGTTTGCAATCGGATGGCACACAGTAAAGACACTTTGTTGCCAGTCCATGCTTCCTTCCCGGTGGGCGGTGGTGTGTGGGGTCGGGAATTTCCAGGTCCCAGCTGGGCTGCACCTCAGGAAGCCTGAAGCCCTGGCAGGAGGTGAAGACACCATGACAGGGGTCTGAGGGCTGGATGATTATTGTCCCTCTGTCAAAACACAAAATTACGACAAATTTAGTTAAATGATCTAATTGGCTTTTATTTGTGATTTATGAAGCTGGGTAGCATTTTTTCTCTAAAAACTGAGAAAAAGTGCTCCAATGAGCTGAGCAGAAGAGGTTGGCTTTACAGGCAGCAAAGGGCTGAAGAAAGCAGAATCAGAACAAAAAGCAGCTGGTTAGCATCACGTAACTTCAATTAACTTTCCTTGTAAGGGTTAAAGCAGAAGGGACTTCTTATCATGCTGGCTAAAACTGGCCTATCTGGGGATTTGGCTATCATCTTTCTCTCCTGTTTTCTTGGAAGATCAGATAAACAATTTAGTTTCAGTTTGATGACATGAAATTTTAGCATAAGTGACACCATTTTGGTTTGTTCTGTTGAGCCTAGAGCAGGAGGTCAGTCCAAATCATAACACTAATAACAGTTGCATTTTTCAAAGACCTTGGGCCGGAGGTGCCCTCTAAAATAGCACCTGACAGGCCGGGCACAGTGGCTCACGCCTGTAACCTCAGCACTTTGGGAGGCCAAGGCGGGCAGATCACCTGAGGTCAGGAGTTTGAGACCAGCCTGGCTAACATGGTGAAACCTCATCTCTACTAAAAATACAAAAATTAGCCAGGCATGGTGGCTGGCTCCTGTAATCCCAGCTACTCAGGAGGCTGAGGCATAAGAATCACTTGAACCTGGGAGGCAGAGGTTGCAGGGAGCCCAAGATTGCGCCACTGCACTCCAGCCTGGGTGACAGAACAAGACTCCATCTAAAAATAAATAAATAGCACCTGACCCATTTGGGGCTTTTTAATCAATTTACCCTGTGAATGTTAAGTGCCTCACTCAGGTACATAATTTGGGGGAAACTTTTAAAATGTGTGTTTTGTAGTCAGATGGCCTCAGTTTCTTCATCTGTAAAATGGGCATGAGAGGACCCACTCACATGACTGTGGTGAGGATAATGAAATCATGCAGATAAAATGCTTTTGAGCATTGTGCTTTGCACATAGTAAGCACCCAATAAAATGGCAGGGTTTTTTTTTTTAAAAAAGATGTTTTCCAAATTTCCAAATTGTCTTTTTTTTTTTTTTTTTTTTTTAAAGTTTTGGTTCTTCCTCACACCCAACCCCCAGGAAAAACAAGATAGTATTTACTCATGATAATTACAAATTAAATGGTCCAAACCTGCTTACTGGCGACCAAGTTCCACTTCCTGTGGTTTAAC
This sequence comes from Theropithecus gelada, assembly GCF_003255815.1. NCBI lineage: Eukaryota > Metazoa > Chordata > Mammalia > Primates > Cercopithecidae > Theropithecus > Theropithecus gelada. The sequence goes on from NC_037668.1 coordinate 164,878,879, forward strand.
AACTTGAGGCTTCAAAAGGCCAATCTCCCCCTGTGATCAGGCCTGGGCCTATGGCCTTGGCATACGTTATATAAAAACAAATTAATACCTCATACCTTTGCCTTGTCTTAAAATACTCAAAGTGATGAGAAAGGAGTGTGTTTTTGAAGAAAGGAGGGTTTTAATTGAGGTCAGATGCTGTCTAAATCCATTGAAATGGTCCATAAACCCAGCTATGTGTGACCTCCTCCCCATCTCTCCTCAGAGCTCTGCCCCCAACCCACACTCGTCCACACTCCTCTGCAATTGGTTCACTTAGGTCAATGCAGTTTCATTCATTTGTTCAAAAATGTGTGCACCAAAGTGTTGTAGGTGCTCTCATAGCTCTGTGGGCTCGGGCAGTGGTGAGACGGGGCTCAGTAGAAAAGTCAGTTCTATGGAATGAACTCCCATTTACTCATCACCTACATTTAGTATATTTAGTAAAGATTAACATTTCCCTATATTATTTTCTCTTTTTTATAGTTTTTTTCTTTATTTCCTTTTATTTTATTTTATTTCATTTTTTCTGTTGTTGTTGTTGTTGTTGTTGTTGTTGTTTTGAGACAGGATCTGGCTCTGTTGCCCAGGCTAGACTATAGTGGCATGATCTCAGCTCACTTCAACCTCTGCCTCCCAGGCTCAAGCCGTCCTCTCACCTCAGCCTCCTGAGTAGCTGGGACCACAGGCATGCGCCACCACACCCGGCTAATGTTTATATTTTTTGTAGAGATAGGGTCTCACTTTGTTGCCCAGGCTGGTCTCGAACTTCCGAGCTCAAGCAATCCATTTGCCTCGGCCTCCCAAAGTGCTGGGATTACAGGCGTGAGCCACTGCACCGGGACTGTTTTGTTCTTTAGTGAAATATCTTAAAGAAAATCCCAGGCATGGTGACATATGACTAATAAATGTTTCAGAATGTATCTCTGAAAATAACTGGGCATTTTTCTTATATGATCGCTTGACCATTATCACAATCACTTCTTAATATCACCTAATACCCAGTTATATTCCAAGTTCCCCAGTAGTCCTCATACTGTCTTTTAAAGTTGGTTAGCCCAGGAACAGTGGCTCACACCTGTAATCCCAGCACTTTGGGAGGCCTGGGCTGGCCTCCATGCTTGAGCTCAGGACTTCAAGACCAGCCTGGGCAATATGGAGAAACCCTGTCTCTACAAAAATTACAAAACTTAGCCGGGTGTGGTAGCACACTCCTATAATTCCAGTTACCTGGGAGGCTGAGGTGGGAGGATCACCTGAGCCCCGGGAGGTGAAGGTTACAGTGAGCTGAGATCCCACCACTGCACTCCAGCCTGGGCAACAGAGTGAGGCCCTGTCTCACAAAAATAAAATAAAATGTTGGTTTGGTTGTATCTAGATCCAGTAAGATCTACACATGGCATTTGGCTCTTTTAATCTGGTATTGTTCCCCGCCCCGCAACCTCCAACTTTTAAAATCATATCAGTGACTTGTTTAAAGAAATCGGGTCAGTTGTCTCATGAAATGTCCTAAATTCTGTTTTATCTGTCTGTGTCCTCACGTTGTCATTTAACTCCTCCTAACCCCTATGTTTCCTAACACATGGAAATTAGCACCAAAGGCTTGCATACATTCAGGTTTATCATTTTCTGACAAGTACCTCACAGGTGGTGCTGGGTGCTTCATCCTGCTCCTACTCTGAAGCACGTCATGTCTGTTTGTCCTCTTTTAGCAATGCTAAGTAGATCAGTGGGTTCAGATGGTGACAGCCTGACCCCTCCATCATCATTTTGTGTTTTCCCCCTTCTCACTGGGAAGTAATCTGTGGGGCGACATGTTGACATCTTGCAATAGTCCAGCTCCCCAGAAGCCTCTCACCCAATGGTTTTAGCAGCCGTTGATGATCTTCTCCTGAATCAATTATTTTATTAGAGGTTGCAAAAGGTGATTTGCTATTTCTACTAAAACGAGTTTTACTGTTAAAAAGCAATAAACTTCATAAGGTGTGATCAATCACCTTCTTACTGATCTAGCTTCCAAATTCAGCTTGTGATATGAGAAAAACCCATAAAGACACCCGTATTGATTTATTACATATTAAAAATAACTTCCCTATTAGTACCGCATTCTGGAGAGCCCTCTGCCAAGTCTGCTGTGTTGTCTTTCTTAGACTGTAACCTCTGAGAATGCATAAAGTATGTGTGCACATCTCTCTCTTGGTCCAGGACCACATAGAACCAGGCTCTTACATGTCACAAAGTATGTATTAAGGGGCTGATAAGTGTATTTTACTTGCATAAGTGCTGTCAGTTATTTCTCTTTCTTTGATCTCCTATTGATGGGCTTGTTCATAGTAATGGATGTGTTTTTTAAATTGTTTTGCCTGATTGTTTGATCTTTAATTGATGAATGTCTGCTTTTAGTCTTTTGATGGGTCAATTTTATTAAATGTTAAATAATAATTTTAAGCAATAAACTAGACAAGTCTCTAGAGAACAGGGTAGGCCTACAGTCATAGGATTTGGGGACCTTTGGGCTGACAGGGATCAGAGAAATTTCCTTATCCAACCCCCACCCAGTGCTGGGGCCTTGTCTGTAGATAGCACCGCCACAGAACTATCGCTGTGGATTAAGCACACAGCCTCACTCATTTCAGAGACCACTCTGGGCTCTGGTAGGAAATTTCCAGACAGAGAGACAAAGTGTCCTGGGTCTCCTCACAGTCTTTCACTGGGGGGACACACTGACCAACTGATCTCCAGAAATCAACGATATACAAAAGCAACCGATTTGCCACATGGTTTTTAATTTCAAGAAAAAGAGATAAGAAAGGAAAAATAATATTTTACCCAAAACAAAAGATCCACACAAGCCCACATTTTACATTTCTTTTTTGGTGTGGGATGGAGACAAATTATTCATGGTTGCTCTGCAGGAAAGCTGGGAGTCTTTTTCATTTCTTTTTTCTTTTCTTTTCTTTTTTTTTTTTTTTTTGAGACAGAGGCTTTCTCTGTTACCCAGGTTGGAGTGCAATGGCACGATTTCGGCTCACTGCAACCTTCACCTCCCGGGTTCTAGCAATTCTCCTGTCTCAGCCTCCTGAGTAGCTGGGACTACAGTAGCCCACCACCACACCCGGCTAATTTTTCTATTTTTGGTAGAGACGGGGTTTCACCATATTGGTCAGGTTGGTCTCGAACTCCTGACCTTGTGATCCACTTGCCTTGGCCTCCCAAAGTGCTGGGATTACAGGGGTAAGCCACCAGGCCCGGCCATCTTTTCCATTTCTGTAGCCCCACAGTCTTGCACCCTACCTGGCACAGTAGTAATGCAAAATGAAAGTTTGTTGAATCACTGAATTTAAGAAGAGAAATCCAGCCAGGTGCAGTAATTTACACCTGTAATCTCAGCACTTTGGGAGGCCAAGGCAGGTGGATCACCTGCGGTCAGGAGTTTGAGCCCAGCCTGGCCAACACCGTGAAACCCCGACCTTACTAAAAATACAAAAAATTAGCCGGGCGTGGTGGTGGGCGGCTATAATCCCAACTTCTCAGGAGGCTGAGGCAGGAGAATTGCTTGAACCTAGAAGGCAGAGGTTGCAGTGAGCTAAGATCACGCCACTGCGCTCCAGCTTGGGCAACAGAGTGAGACACAGTCTCAAAAAAAAAAAAAAAAAGAAAAAAAAAAAAGAGAGAAGAGAAATCCACAACCACGGTAGAATTCAATTTTACTCCAAAATTTATAGCAAACATAGAATGCTTAATATGTGCCAGATAGTCACAGTCAACACATTTCACCCTCTCACAAACTCTGACTTAAGAAGTATCATCCCCTCCTCCTGTGATCTGAGGAGGATCCTGAGGGGAAATGTAAGTGAATAACTTACCTAAGATCTCAAAGACGGTGAGAAGCAGAGCTGGAACTTGAACTCAGCTAGTGGCCCTGGAGTTTGTGCTCTGAATGCCTATATATGGTTACTAAGAAGCACTTACACTCAAAAAAAAAGTATGCTTTTTTTTTTGAGTGTATGTTTTTGAGAGGGAGTCTCGCTCTGTCACCCAGGCTGGAGTGCAGTGGCGTGATCTCAGCTCACTGCAAACTGCACCTCCCAGGTTCACGCCATTCTCCTGCCTCAGCCTCCAGAGTAGCTGGGACTACAGGCGCCCGCCACCACGCCCAGCTAATTTTTTGTATTTTTTTAGTAGAGACGGGGTTTCACCGCATTAGCCAGGATGGTCTCTATCTCCTGACCTTGTGATCTGCCTGCCTTGGCCTCCCAAAGTGCTGGGATTACAGGCGTGAGCCACCGCGCCCAGCCTAGTGCGCTCTATTTCTTTTCAAAATGCACTTTCCACAAGTCCACAGCTACTGCTTTTGAGGAGGTTTCAATCTTTCGAAGGAGAAACAACATAACAGGTGATAGAATCACACAGGGTGGTGAGGGGGAAGAACCCAAAAAAAGGTGATGGATGTAGGGGAATTTTTTCAGTTTGAAACAGACACTCAAAATTAGCCCCAAACTAGATAGAAATGATGTTTGTTACGGTATATTTATAAAAGCAGAGGTTCCTGAGCAACATAAATGTCTAATCACAGAAGAATGGTTAGTTACACTGTGGTCTATACACTGAATGATGCCTTTAAAAATGACAACTATGAAATCTATATAGTGGTACAATAAAATGTTTATAATATGTTCTGCAAAATAATAAAGCTGAACATGACATGATCACAGCAATGTAAAATGTGACCATGTGGAGAAGGGTTGAGAGGATGGGCAAAAATGAAAATTATTGCAATTAGGGTGCAGGATCTTGAGTTATTTCACTCTTAATATTATATTTTCTCTCTTTATGATAATAATAATTTTAGAAATTTTAACCTGAAAAGGCTTGACACAGTGGCTCACACCTGTAATCCCAGCACTTTGGGAGGCCAAGGTGGGAGCATGGCTTGAGCCCCAGAGTTTGAGACCAGCCTGAGCAAGATGGAGAGACCCCATCTCTACAAAACAAATTTTTAAAAAATTAGCCGGGAATGATGGTGTGTGTGTGTGTGTGTGTGCCTGTGGCCCCAGCTACTTGGGCTGAGGTGGGAGTATGGCTTAAGCCTAGAATTTCGAGCCTGCAGTGAGCTATGATTGCGCCACTCTCTCCAGCCTGGACAACAGAGCAAGACCCCATCTCTTAGAAAAAGAAAAGAAAATAAAAAGAAACCTAAGAAGATTTGGGACAATTGGCTATATAAAGAATAAGGCTTTGACTACAAAGAAACGGAATTCAGAGTGCCCTGTGACCTTCCTTATCCTGCCACTCTGTGTTTGTGGGACCCAGAATAAGAGCAGCCCATGGCACAATCTGCTTGCTTTAGGTTGTTCAGAAGCAGAGCAGAGAAAGAAATGGTCGCATGCACAGCATGAAGACAGTCATTTTCAGAGCAGGGTAGCAATTAATCACCCCTTGTCTGGTACATCTCCCAGAGCAAACCACAGTCTCCACCCAGACACTGGCAGCTGTTGTCTGAGGTCTGTGCCCATCGAAGCCCAGCCCATTTTCCCCCAGCTCTGTCACTCACTGCTGGGACTACCAGGCAACCCTGAGGTTGGTGGGTTTCTCCCCAGTCCTGCCCCTAGTACCCCTGGGAAGAGCCCCGTTTCTCTCTCAATCCGATGCCCCAACAATTTACTGTCCATGTCCATAGGACAGGGATTCTGATTTTTTGAGAACAGAAGTGGGGTAATTTCCATGCTGGGCAACAGCCGTGACTCTGGCACACTTGGTTTAGTACCAGTTAGTGAGAAACAGGGTTAGCTGGGCACTAAAAACTGGTGGAAGATGGAAGGTGGGTTGAGCTGTGACCAGGAAGCAACAATTTTCAACCCTGCCCTGTGTGTGTGATCCTGGCAAGTCAACTGAGCTCTTGGAGTTCTAACTCTCCTATCTAAAATGGGGATAATAATATAGGTTCTTTAGGCAAGATACTTTGGACAAGTTATATAAACTCTCTGGAACTCATTTTTTAAATCTGTAGAAGAGAAACAGTAATATTATATACCCCACAAAGTTATTGTGAGGATTAATAATATTATATAAATATGTATATAAAGTAAGAACTTTAGCTCAGAGCCTCTCATCTGTGCTCGGTAAATATTAGCTATTATCTTGACACCTACTTCAGAGGGATATTGTAATGAGATACTATGTATAAAAGGTTTCTGCTTTGAAATAATATAACAAGACAGTAAATATTTTCTTTTTCAGTTGGGCAGACACGAAACTGACAAATTTATTTTTGTTTTCTTTGTCTTTTTTTTTTTTTTTTTTTTTCAGGCAAAGTTTTGCTCTTGTTGCCCAGGCTGGAGTGTAGTGGTGTGATCTCAGCTCACTGCAACCTCCGCCTCCCCGCCTCAAGCAATTCTCCTGCCTCAGCCTCCCAAAGTAGCTGTGATTACAGGCACCCGACACCAGGCCCGGCTAGTTTTTTTGTATTTTTAGTAGAGTCAGGGTTTCACCATGTTGGCCAGGGTGATCTCATCCTTTTGACCTCAGGTGATCTGCCCACCTTGGCCTCCCAATGTGCTGGGATTACAGGCATGAGCCACTGCACCCGGCCATTTTTAATTTTTTTAGAGATAGGGTCTCACTATGATGCCCAGACCGGTCTCCAACTTCTGGGCTCAAGCGATCTTCCCACCTCAGCCTCCCAAAGTGCTAGGATTACAGATGAGAGCTACCATGGCCAGCCTGCTTTTTAAAAACTTGCAACTGGGTGTGGTGGCCCATGCCTGTAATCCCAACACTTTGGGAAACCGAGGCAGGTGGATCACTTGAGTTCAGGAGTTTGAGACCAACCTGGCCAACATGGTAAAACCCCTTCTCTACTGAAAATACAAAAATTAGCTGGACATGGTGGCATGTGCCTGTAATCCCAGCTACTTGGAAGGCTAAGGCAGGTGAATCGCTTGAACCCAGGAGGTAGAGGTTGCAGTGAGCTCAGATCGTGTCACTGCACTTCAGCCTGGACGACATAGAGAGACTCTGTCTCAAAAAAAAAAAAAAAATTGCAATATGCTACACAGGTATAAGTGGTGATTATTACCTTAAGCGACTCCCATCTCTGGCCCTCAGTCTCTTCATTCTCAGAATGGACAAAATGAGCTTCTGGCCTTAAAACCCTGTGATGGATGTAAATATGAATCTCAGGCAGTACCCACTTTCATTGAAGATGTAATTACACACTCAATAAATACTTTTTGATTTCATGATGATGAAGAAGAAGGGTGATTTCACATCATTGCTTTCTCCTTTCCTCTCATATCCGAAGCATTTCCCAGTCTTTTCATCATTTTCCCCTTTTGACTGAGGCTAAGGGTGATGGGATAAGTACGTCTTGTGGCCACTCAGCCCAGGTAGGACAGGGAGTTAGACCCAGTAAGTTCTAACAAGCAAGACGTACTCACAAATGTCCAGAGTCCTCACTCTGCCTTCAGAGTGGTATGGGACTGAGTCATATCACCAAATGCCACCCTTGGAGCTCTGCCATTCGGCTGAACTCCCCAAATCACTCATCAACCCAAGTGCCCTGGGTTCCCACACTGTGCCCCCAAGAAAGCACCCATGGGGTTGACAGAGGTGAGGAGGAAGCCCAGAATTAGTCACAAGAAGCAAATCAGAATCACACACAGCCAGTGCGCCCAGCCTTAGCCCAGATGCTGACCTTTTGAAAACCCACAGCGGCTCCACCTGTCTCCTCTCCATGGCTACAAGGATGGGGAGGGGGTAGCTTGGCCTGGAACAAGCTAATCTTGAGGGTATATTGTCTAAAACTCCTGCAGTATGCTTGTCTAAAACACCACAGCTTACAAAGTACTTTCAAGATTATTTCCTTTGATCTGTGAGGCAGCCTGAGGAGATATTATCATCTTCATCCTTTAGATGAAGAAAGTGAGGCTCAAGAAGGTTAAGCGAGGTAGCCAAGGACAGGCCGCTTGTTACTGAGCGCCAGTGCTTTGGTAGCTTGCTGCTATTTGTTAACTGTCCTTTAAAAGAAGTTTATAGGGGGCCAGGCATGGTGGCTCACGCCTGTAATCCCAGCACTTTGGGAGGCTGAGGCGGGTGGATCACCTGAGGTCAGGAGTTCAAGACCAGCCTGGCCAACATGGGGAAACCCCGTCTCTCCTAAAAATATAAAAAAATTGGTGGGCACCTGTAATCCAGGCTACTTGGGAGGCTGGAGCAGGAGAATTGTTTGAACCCAGGAGTCGGAGGCTGCAGTGAGCCGAGATCCCATCATTGTACTTCAGCCTGGGTGACAGAGTGAGACTCTGTCTCAAAAAAAAGAAAGGAAGGAAGGAAGGAAGGAAGGAAGGAAGGAAGGAAGGAAGGAAGGAAGGAAGGAAGGAAGGAAGGAAGGAAGGAGCTTATAAACCCAGGCACAGTAGTTCATGCCTGTAATCCTCTGTAATCCTAGCAAACCTTGGGAGGCCAAGGTGGGGGGAGGCTGAGGCTAGGAGGTTGAGGCTGCAGTGAGCTATGATTGCACGAGAAGACTCTGTCTCAAAAAAAAAAAAGTTCATAGAAAATTTAAAAGTAAAGAAATGGAGGGGAAAAAAGGATCTAAAATCCACTTACTCTAACACAATCATTATCCTTAATGATTATTGTATTTCTTCCTAGCCTTTTTTTGCAAGTCCTTTAATAAAACATAGCTGTTATACATAAAATGCAATAGCCTTCCTTTTACTCTTCACATTCTATGACATTATTTCATATCATGACATGGTCCTGGTGATCATTCATTCAATAGGTAGTTAGTGAGTGCCTGAGATGTGCAGGCACTGTTCCAGGCACTGGCAACACAGCCTTGAACCAACAGACAAAACTGTCTGCATGCATGGAGCTCGCATTCTGACAGGAGAGACAAGCAAGAAGCAAAGAAATAAATCGACAGCATTCCGTTAGCACCTAGAGAAAAGAGATATAATGTTCAAAACTTGAGCTATGAGAAATAAAAGAGCAAAAGATCATTTTTTTGTCAGAAGGACTATGAACCATGTTGTTTTACTTAACAAAACCAGTGCTAACCATTTTACATCCTCCAGACTTGAAGTGTGTGGAGGCGTTTAACAGATACAGTTTTACCTTTTTTTCCCTTTTAAGTTATCGTCAGCATTTTTCAATCTCTCTTTAAAGAACGTCTTAAATTTGCATAATAGTCATTCATCTTAATAAAGACATTACACTATTGTTGGACATTTAAAGTGGTTTCTTTTGAGGTTTAACTCTTTAAAAACTTCTATAACTCAGCCACCGGGTGCAGTGCCTCACGCCTGGAGTCCTAGAACTTTGGGAGGCCAAGGTGGGCGGATCACGAGGTCAGGAGATCAAGACCATTCTGGCTAATGCGATGAAACCCCATCTCTACTAAAAATACAAAAAATTAGCTGGGCGTGGTGGTGCACGCCTGTATTCCCAGCAACTTGGGAGACTGAGACAGGAGAATCGCTTGAACCCAGGAGGTAGAGGTTGCAGTGAGCTGAGATAGCGCCACTGCACTCCAGCCTGGGTGATAGAGCAAGACCCTGTCTCAAAAAAACAACAAACAAAAACAAAACAAAAAAACTTCTATAAATCAGTGCAGAAACGTTAAAATTTAGATTTAGTACTGTTGCATTAGAAGAGAATGGCAGAAGCAAAACTACAGGGTCGAAGGGTATAAACATTTTAAAGAAATAGGATGTGAAAAGTTCTAAAGCTCTTGATAAAGATTGACAATTGCTTTCTAAAGGAATCTACTCCCACCAGCCACATATGCGGGAATGCTCGTTTAACCAGTTCCTTGCTGAATCTGAGCCTCATCTTCCCCAGTGGGAGATGGGAGCTCACTGATCCTCTTTCATTTTTGTCTGTATTGAAGGGAACATTTCCAAAGGACACATGGTAGATCAATTCCGTGATCTACTCAAACAAAGGGCGAAACTGTCTCTCCCGCACAGAGTTCCACAGCAGGGGGAATGTTGAGTTTCAATAGCTACTGCAAGAGGGGAGCCAAAAACCCACCAGGGCATGGAGAAGCCTTCTTTCTTCCCGTCTGTTTTCAGGGAACTCAGCTAGTCAGTAAGTCAGAAGCAGCAACCTGGCAGGGGTGGAGGTGGGGACTCAGTCCCAATAGCCTGGAAAAGTGCCTCCTCTATTCTGAGATCTTGTTACACACAAACCCAGATCAGAGTCAGCTTCCCTGCCCTGAAAATCCTGGGGTCTCAGCCCCATGAAAAAATAATTTCTTGCCTCAGAGAGCAATAGTGAGGATAAGAAGTGCCAAGACTTAACCGAGCTCTCAAACACCAAAGTGCCTGAAATGTGTCCTGCTGGCAGAGGTGACCTCACAGGCTGCAAGGCTTGCCTCTCTTGGAGTATATGGGAGGAACATGCAGAAATGCACTTTTTGGCAGGCTGATCTAGGAGACCCGATGTTCAATCTGCTCTAATCCAGCAGCTCCAAATGCTGAAGAGAATACAGGGGTATTTGATGGGGGGATGGGATGGATAGCCTGCGACAGAATGCCAGGCTTCAGACCCAACCTAGCACTGAGGTGCTTATCCGCGTGCACACCCACCCTTTCCCCCAGAGCTTGCAACATCCAGACTGGCCTGTGGGGATCTGTCTAGGATGTACACCGACTGAAATGTCTTTAGGCCAAATCCTCTTAAATCAAAAGTATAAACAGTGAATTTCCAAACCCTACAGAAACCTCAAAGGAGAAATGACAGAGTCAGAAAATGGCTAATCCCCACAGTTCATACTGGAAGGTCTGAAAAAAGATAGAAAAAAAAAAAAAAAAAGGCCTGGTATATATTTGAAAATCCAAAATGACACATCTTCTCTCAGAAGTGACACCCGGCTGGCAGATGCCCTTATATAAATATATTTTCTTTCTGTAGCTTTCAAAATGTGAAATGTCCTTAAAAATAATAAGAATAAATGGTTTGCTTCCTCCTATGGGATTACTGCACCTGCAGAGTGCAGCCAGCATTCATGCTCCCAGACACCACCCCAAATCCTCATCATCCTGAGATCAACCTCAACTACTGTGTTGAGTTTTGTCTCACCCAGTGTGCGACCCGCCTCCTGATACGCATTTCACTCCCACTGCGCAAGCAAAGACGATTGTGAAGACAGGGCTAGCAGGAGTGTCTGTTTATTGAGAAAGATGAATTCACAGAGAAGATTTTGAGGTTCCTGGCTGAGTGGTGGAGACCTTAAGAAACGCCTGGTGAGCGATTTCAGGACCTTCTGTTGAGAGGGAAAGACCAGAACAACTTCCAGGTGAGTCCTACCGCTTCGTAGGGGGAGAAGTGTCACCAGATTCAACACCAGGGTTTTGTGAGTGAGAAGGGCAGAGGGCCTGACTTGGAGAAGGTATTTCTCTGAAAGCAAAAGCTATTGTGGGAGACGGGAGAAAGCACAGCCAGAAACCAGAATGGCATTTGGGGGTCTGGGTTCGATTTCTGGTCAGTGCTCTTCCCAATGAGGCAGAGAAGGAAATCCCCTTCCCTTCTGTCTTCTTGGTGAATCTGCGGGTCTCCGAGTTGCTGTCTGCTCCATCTCATAGCACTTATCTTGTACCCTGCAGGCTGACAGGGAACAGCTAGTCTCAGGAGCCTGGTTTAGGGGAGTTCAATTGCTCTGAGGTTCCGGGGAAGTTGATGGAGGAGACCCTGGGAGTCCAGGCAGCGCGCGAGGCAATGCCATGCCAGCCGGAGCAGCTTGCTGCCGCCAGAACAGGCGCATCTGGGTCCCCTCCCGGGACTTCTCCCCTCCTCTCGGTGCTCCGCTGTCGCCCACCTCCAGCGGCCCGGGGCAGCTACCAGGGGGCCGAGGCAGTGTTAGCGGCCTGGGCCCGGCAACGGAACACGGAACTGTCGTCCCTGGAGAGCGAGGAGGCCGAGCTGATCCTTCGCGCCAGGCGGCCGGTGCGCCCGCAGGCCGCGTCCAGCGCCCGGGCTCGGAATGAGCGGTCCAGCAGGAGGTAGATGAGCGGGTTGGCGCAGCTGTTGACGAAGGCCAGGCAGGTGGCGATGGTGAGGCCCCAGCGCAGCGCCAGCAGCAGGGGGCACGGCAGCGGCAGCGCCCCCAGACGCGCCAGGTGGAAGACGGCCCGCAGGGCGCTGAAGGGCAGCCAGGAGCCCACGAACGTGCTCTCGATGGCGAAGATGATGCGCAGCGAGTTCCTCCGGACCCGACCCACGTGCGGCGGCCGGCGCAGGCGGCGCGAGATGCGGCAGTAGCAGAAGAGGGTGACGACCAGGGGCAACACGAAGGTCAGCAGCAGCAGCAGCAAGCTGAGGCCCTGGAAGGTGTGGGAGGGCTCCTCCCCGCACTGGCTGCCGTGGCCCCCAGGCAGGGGTTGCAGCCCCCGGTAGACCAGGGAGGGCAGGCCAGCCAGCAGCGCCACGGCCCAGACGCCGCAGCACGAGGCCAGCGCGCAGCGCGGGGTGCGCAAGGGCCGCGCCTCGAGCAGCTTCACCACGGCCAGGTAGCGGTCCATGCTCATGCCAGCCAGCAGCAGTGCGCCCGCGCAGCGCGTGCCCGCCAGAGCGAAGCTGCTGAGCTTGCAGAGGCCCTCGCCGAACGGCCAGCGGCCGCCTAGCGCCGCCGCCGCGGCCCACAGCGGCAGTGTGAGCACTAAGCCCAGGTCAGCGGCCGCCAAGTGCAGCACGAAGGTGTCCACTAGCCGCCGTGGGCCGCGCCGCCCGGCCAGCAGCCACACCACGAAGGCGTTGCCCAGCAGGCCCATGGCGAAGGCCGCCAGGTAGAGTGCAGGGATGTAGACGTAGCCGTAGGGCAGGTCCCCGGCCGGACACAGCTCCAGCTCCTCCAGGCCGTCCAACCCCGAGTAGTCCCAGGCCCCTGACCCCGGGCTGGGACTCCAGGGCTCTGTGGGGTCCATGGCCTGGCCACGAGGCCTGCGCTGGGTGCAGCCCTGGGCTCAGGCGGCAGCAGCTCTGAGCAGGAGGGGGTTTGCTCTTCATGCCCGTGTCGTGCACCTCCCTTCCTGCCACCCCAGCTCGAGCAAATGGGTGGGCAGGAAAGACAAGAGGGAGGAGGGGATGGGGTGGGAGGGGCAGGCTCCTGTGGGAGAGATGGTGGCCTCCGATTTGGGGCTGACCCGAGGGGTAAGGGCTGGGATAGGCAAAAGGGGCTTCACAACTAAGTCTTGGGAGGAAAAGTCCTCAGGGCTGGGAGACCTACCCCACCTCCCAGTAGGAGCGTGGCCCATTCCTCTATTAGTTGCTCAGTTTCTTTGTTCGTGAAATCGGGATACTTGCCCCACTGTCTCAGGGTCGTGTTGCAAGAGGTGGTGGGTGCCAGAGAGCCCTAATCTCTTCTCAGCCTCCACCTCACCCCTTCCCACCTGCACCCACCGGCTGCTGTTTTCTCTGTTTTAGAGGGGAGAAGACAGGGGATTTTATGAGTATGGGGCCTAAGGCACGCCCCACCCCAAATCCACCTGTTCCCTAGGAAAGAGTCCACTGCTGGGACACAGCAGATCTGGGTGGGTCGGGGAGCCCGCCCTGGGCACTCAAACCGTTGTTAGCATCCTGAAATGTGGGGCTTGTGTCTTCACCCTGTGAGTGGCTTCTCTGACCCAAACAGGTCCTCATGAAGCGGAGTGGAAGGGTTTTAAGGCATCTAGGATGGGGTGTAGTCAGATCATCCTGCTGGACAGGGGCCAAGCCTGGGATTCACATCTGCCTCTTCCCTGTCTTCTCCCAGCCTAAAAAAGCTATCTATTAAGCCAGACGCAGATGTAAGCTCAGTTCAAAAGATGACACCTAATGAAACACCAGATTAGTTGTTCTAAATTATGAGTCAGGAGCTTGGAGGCAGCAAGATCCTTTGTGAAATGAGAAACTGAGAGTAAGGGGAGGATTCCTAAAGAAGAGGGGGAATGAAGTCTGACCCTGAGTGGGCGGTGGGCCCTCAGGAGGAGAGGATGGGGGAGGGAATGCTTGCTCTTCCTCCTGAAGGAGGCATGCAGCCAATTACATCTGAATTCTTCTTAGCAGATATCCCTTCCACAAGATATTGTGGTGGAACTGATGTCACAGTGCCCTCTGAGTCTGTCCCCAGTGTCCCCAGGAATGAGTGGCTGATGTGCCGGGCAACCTGGTGTGGAAAATTTGAGGTGGATTATCAATTTTGTTCGATTCAGACTTGTTAACAATGAACTCCTCCATGAAGCAGGCACTGTTTCAGGCACTGCGAGAGATGCCATTCTTGGCCTTAGCAGTTTATTGCATAGGCAGGAGAGATGGTTACATAAGCAGAATGTGCAATGGCCGACATGCCGGGAGTCCAAATTGTAGTAAATGTTAAAAGCCAAGCCCTCTTAGGGTTTAGTGGAGGGGGAGTGATTATTTTTGATGGGAAAGCTAAATCAGAAAAGGCCTTCTAGGAGATGACACTTGAGATCAGTCCCAGGAATGAGCTGAAAGTCAAATAAGAGCAGCAGAAAAGAGAAGAAAGGGTCAGACTCGGAGGAGGGAGTGAAGGGAACAAGTATACTGAAATGAGTAGGAATGTGGGCTTTTCAGGGGACAAGCAGTCTCCCAGAGCCTAGGGTAGGAAGGTGGGGACAGGAGATGAAGCAGGATGAATCATGAAGGGATTTGGATTTCAATCTATAGGTCATGGGGAGTCAGGAGGCATTAATCTGTGTTTTGAAAAGATCACTGGCAGAACTGTGGAGAAGGGAGAGACTCAAGCCAGGGAGACCCCACAGTAGGTTGTAATTATTTGTGTCTGAAATAGATCATAGCAGTGGGAACAGAAAGGAGAGGATGTATTCAGGAGGTAATTGTAGCATCATAGGTCTCACAAAGAAGAGTCAAAGATAAGCCTGGGGTTTCTCCGCTTAGGGACCATATGGACACTGTCCCCTTAACTGCCAAGAACAGGGAGGCGCATGTGCGTATGTGTTCAGTTTGATGTTGGTTTGAGGTAGAGTCATGAAATAATTTATCATCTAAATCAGGATGTTTCTGAGAGTGAAAGGGGCACTATGAGAATTAACCTGGGCCATAAACCAGGACTATTTTGGGCAAACTGGGACATAAGGTCACCCTCACTTGGGGTCCCTCTGGCACACGGAGATCCCCAGGAAGGATTTGGAAAATGGTCTTAGAGGCCGGGCGCAGTGGCTCACATCTGTAATCCCAGCAATTTGGGAGGCCGAGGCGGGTAGATCACTTGAGGTCAGGAGATCGAGACCAGCCTGGCCATCATGGTGAAACCCCGTCTCTACTAAAACTACAAAAATTAGCCAGGCATGGTGGCACACACCAGTCCCAGCTACTCAGGAGGCTGAGGTGGGAGAATCGCTTGAACCTGGGAGGCAGAGGTTGCAGTGAGCTGAGATCCAAGCCACTGCACTCCCACCTGGGTGAAAGAGTGAGTCTCCATCTCAAAAGAAAATGGTCCTAGAGCTCACAGAGAGTTGGGTATGCAGTGTTCAGGCTGCACCTGTCGAGAATTTTTCCCACACCAATTACAAGATGCACAGGGAAGAGAAGAGGCTAGGGAATGAATGGTCTGGACCTTCCCTTCACAGGCATTTCGGCCTCTGGGCTTGGTTTTCCCCTGAAGACCCACCCCAGAGCCTTTTTTCTAATGTCTGAGCATGTGGTTGCTGGTGAGTGGTGCCCACATCCGGGGTGGAGTAGGGGGCTGCAGCCTCCTCCCCTAGAAGGCTAGCAGGGGCAGTGCTTGCCTGCCAGAGCCCAGAGACCATCAGAGACAGACCCGGTGTTGCTGGACTTTACCCCCTTGGGCACACGTCAGTCTGGGGCTCAGAGAGTGTGAGTGATCCTGAAAGCTAGAGATGAACAGCAGAAAAGCCGCCAGGTGAAAACAAAGAATGGGGCAAGCAGACCAAGAGGGGAGTATAGGAAGGGGGTTGAAGGGAAGTAGAAGTAGGTTGTTCATTTAAAAAAACACAGAGCTACTTGCTTCCTGGGCCATCATCTCACACCCAAGGGAAGTCTGTGGCCCACAGCATATGCTGAATTTTCTCTGCTGAGGCCTGGGTGCTGTCCGTGGGCCTTACTGAACTTGTCTGGATGGGAAGAAGCAGTAAAGGTCAGAGCCGGGGACACTGCCTTGGGCCTGGCCTCCCGGGGTGCCCAGCCCGGTTTCAGTGACCAAGGCCAACTGCACAAGACTGCTCTTTCACCCTTCAGGAGGACTCCCCACAGGATCACACACAAGTCAACTAATAGAAACACACCCTTACAGGCTGTGTACACATCCCACCCCTGGGAGCCTTCTCTGACCTCCATCCCTAATAGGACTTCCTCTCTCTGCACTGCTGGAGCCACCAGGGCGACTGTTACGTGGCTCCGTCTTGCCTTGCCCATGGGATTATGAACTTCTCAGGGCGAGGAGGAGCTTCTCTCTACCCATCAGGGTGATTAGCACAAGCCTGAGAACAGAGGAGATACTTTAAATAAATATCCAATGCTTCAGGCTAAATTGTTTTCGAGAGTAGGTTTCTTTTTGCCCCCCTTACAGGTTATATTTAAGTTCTTGTAACTTATTTTTTCCAATTTTAATTTTTCTGTACAAAGAATCTTAACATTTTAAGTAAATTGTGTTTGCCTTTTTATTTTTAATCATAAAAGCCATCTAATCACATTACAGAATAGAGAAGAAGTCATCTTGGACCTGCTACACAACCAAACTTAGCCAGTGAAGGATATTTTCAAAAGTATTCATTTGTAATCTTATTATTTTTGATTTTCTATTTTTAAATATTCCATTTTAGATATCCTTCACATTTTTTACACAGTTGTTTCAAAGTCATATCTGTAATTGGAGTGTACACAGTATTCTCAATATCATATAAATCCACGAGTCTATGCTGCTTAATTTTCTAAACCCTTAAATATGGATATTTAGGATGTTTCTAATATTTTTAACTGTTATAGAAATTTGTAATGAATAATTGCACTTATGATTTTTTCTTTTATACTGTTTTTATAACATACTCTTGTATTTATGTTATAAATATTATGTATTATTTGTTATGTATTATTTATGTATTATGTAATAATACATAATATAAATTTTATGTATTATTGTATTATGTTATAACATACTCTTGTAAATACATGTAAATATGCATTTATACACATTTATTTTTATATGTATTTATAACTTGCTATGGACTCTGTCATGTAACATATGTATGTTATAAATACAAATTTTGTAGCAAAGGCTATGAAAATTTTTATTGCTTAATACAAATGCTTACAGTGATTAGTAGTTTAGAATGTCACTGGCATTGTATGAGAGTATAAGGTTCAACACAGTCTTCTTAGAGATGTTCATTGTAACATATATTTTCCATTGTAACAGGCAGTGAAGTAAAATGGTACCTCATTTCAATTTGCACTTGTTTATAAGATGGAAAATCTATTTATTTCCTCTTAAGTGAACCATTTTAATCATGTCCTTCACATATTTATTATAATCTACGTATTTCTTATTAATTTGTACAAACTATATATTTAGGATGAATCATGTTTCATTCCACTTGATTCAAATATTTTTCCAAATTCTTTTCTTAGCTATTATTTATTTTAGTTTTACATTTTAATAGTCAAATTTGTTGCTATTAGCAATTTCAGAGTTTAGAATGTTACTTTCTCTTTGACAATGTAAGAAGATTCAGTCTGTCATTAAAAAATAATTTTTGCGGCCGGGCGCGGTGGCTCAAGCCTGTAATCCCAGCACTCTGGGAGGCCGAGGCGGGCGGATCACGAGGTCAAGAGATCGAGACCATCCTGGCTAACCCAGTGAAACCCCGTCTCTACTAAAAAAATACAAAAAAAAAAAAAAACCAGCCGGGCGAGGTGGTGGGCGCCTGTAGTCCCAGCTGCTCGGGAGGCTGAGGCAGGAGAATGGTGTGAACCCAGGAGGCGGAGCTTGCAGTGAGCTGAGATCCGGCCACTGCACTCCAGCCTGGGCAACAGAGCGAGACTCCATCTCAAAAAAAAAAAAATTTTTTTTCGTTAGTATTTTAAAATTTACCTAGTGTTTAATCGATTTTTTCATATATCTATCCAGCTTTCTTAACATTTATTAAATTTAAAATATATATTTTTTAAAACCTTGCTCTGTGTCATGATATTGAATTAGATGCATTTCTTCTTTTTTTTAATTATATGTATTTCTTCTTCTTTTTATTTTTATTTTTTATTCTTTATTTTTTTGCAGACAGGGGCTTGCTCTGTTGCCCAGGCTGCAGTGTAGCCCAGTGCGATCATAGCTCACTGCAGCCTCAAATTCCTCAGCTCAGGCAATCCTCCTGCATCAGCCTCCTGAGAAGCTGGGACTACAGGTACACACCACCATGCCTGGCTAATTTTATTTTTTACTTTTTTTAGAGACACGGTCTCACTATATTGCCCAGGATGGTCTCAAATTCCTGGCTTCAAGTGATCCTTCTACCTTGGCCTCCCGAAGTACTGGGATTACAACTGTGAGTCAGTGCGCCCAGCCAATATCAATTTCTTATATGTCATTTTGTCTGTTTCTGATTAGTGAACACCCAAATCAGATTATTAGTGGTCAGAGTCCAGTTTAAATGTCCACTTTATAACTTGATAGCTATGTGATCTTGTGCTCCAGTTTCCACATCTTAAAATAGGCATGATAATATCTACCTGATAGGGGTGTTGTGAAGACTAAATGAGGCACCCTTTGTGGAAGGTGCTGCCCATGCTGGGTCTGAGCTAATGGGCTCACTCCGTTCCCTGGCTGGCAGCATCGTGAAGAACGGCTTTAGTTTCTGGTTGTCCTGCTGCTAGACTCAGCTGCTGGCGCTGCTTCTCCTACCCTCCAGGTCACAGTGCTTTCTTTCCACATAGTGGGTGGTCAGTAAATGTTTTGGGGATTGGATTGGGATTCTATAAAGACAGACTCCCAAGATTTGATTCTTCAAGATTTGACCACCACAGTGCCTGGTGCCTGGTATCATCCTCATGGTGATTTCTACAAGGTGACAGTCTGGATGCTGCTGAGAAACTGCTGACAGGACTGAAGCACAGAGAGACAGGGGGCCTTTTGCCAAGTCAGTTGCGGTTGATGGAGAGGTTAACAGTAACTTGAGTCCTGAGGGTTAGGAAAATCTTGCAAAGCCACATCTCCTGGTTTTTACAACCTCTCTTGATAAGCATTGAACTGGGAGTGGGGAGTCCTCTATTTTATTCACTATTACTGACTGGCTACCTAGATGAGGTTTCCCATAGACCACATAGCCCTGAGACCGTGTGTGTGTGTGTGTGTGTGTGTGTGTGTGTGTGTGTGTGGTGGCAGGGAGGGTGGTAGGGACAGGGTATTAGAGGACAGAAGACAGCAATAGCTCTTGCCCCTACCCTGCACCCTCAACATCTAAGGAACGGCTGGCACACACCAGATGAGGAGCCCCACCCTGGATGCCAGAGGCCCTGCAGAACGTTTCAGATGTTCATTTACTTCAGAAACTTTCAGGTACTAAATATGGGGTAGCTGGGAAAGGGCACCATCTGAGTTAGACATGAGACTTGGCTTCAGCCCACACTGCTAAGGAGATGACTCAATGTGAAAGCCTTGTGGCCTGCAGCTCTGTGATTGTCCCAGGGCCCCCCATCTACCCCGGATGTCATTGATGCCTCTTAGGGGACATGCGGGAGGGGGTCAGGGAAGGGAGGGGAGGCTGGAGGAGAAGAGTGTAGCTTTCAAGGAAAGTGAGACTCCTTTCTTCCACTGCAGGTTTAAAAGAAAGCTCAAGCGTTCTTTTAAAGGTAAAAATAAAATATCAGAAACTTAAAAGACAAGCAATAGGGACATCCCCAATACAAAAATGGCCCCAGAATTTGTTTGGAAAGGAAGTAACATTTTCTCTTTGTAGCAATTATTCTGCCCACAGGAGCTTCGAACCTATGATTTGCCATTACTTTTCAGTGATTTCACAGAGAGTTAGTGTAAATTTCCACGTATTTGCAACAGGAACTTGGCAGCATTCCCTTGGCATCGGTAGAGGCTCCCTCTACAGTGCTGTGATCCTGCTACTGATCAATGAAACCAATTCTTTTCTTTTTTTTTTTTTTTTTGAGATGGAGTCCTGCTCTGTCACTCAGGCTAGAGTGCAGTGGGTGCAATCTCAGCTCATTGCAGCCTCTACCTCCTGGGTTCGAGTGATTCTCCTGCGTCAGCCTCCTGAGTAGCTGGGACTCCAGGCATGCGCCACCATGCCCAGCTAGCTTTTGTATTTTTAGTATTTTAGAGACAAGGCTTCACCATGCTGGCCAGACCGGTCTTGAACTCCTGACCTCAAGTGATCTGTCTGCCTTGGCCTCCCAAAGTGCTGGGATTATAGGTGTGAGCCACCACGCCCGGGCCAAAACCAATTCTTAGTATCACTTTTGATTCCAGTCGACTTTGTAAACAGCCCCTTCTTACTATGGGGCAAGCACTGTTATTGGGTAATGTAACAGATGCAAAGAATGTGACATGGTGCACCCTTACAGGAACCTTACACATTATTGGAGATTAGCTATAAAGTACAAATAACTTTGATATAAGGCAGATTGTGATATCCTGACTTCTATCAAGATTGAAGCAGGTCAGCTTTTCTGAAGAAAAGGTCTGTGTCTAGGAGTAGCCTGAAAAACAGGATCAATACCTTTAGTGGTTCCAAGCACTGAATAGATTACCACCACCTCAACACCCCACCCCCATCCTCCCTGCAATTCAAAATAAAAACAATGTTGAACTTTTAAGATAAGTCTCAGAAAGTTAGATTTTGCAAGACACTTTGGAGGGTGAAATCAAATTAGGGAAAGATCACTTGAAGGTTCTTGCAGAGTTAGGCATAAGCTTTTGGTGGCTGGACTTGAAGCTGGTGGCAGCAGGGATGAGGAGCAGTTTCAAAGTATAAATATTTGATAGCATTTGGTGGCTGTCTGGGCACGAGGCTATCTTCTTGAGGAGCAGTTTCAAAGTATAAATATTTGATAGCATTTGGTGGCTGTCTGGGCATGAGGCTATCTTCTGTGTTAACAAGAGAGGAAGGGATATGACCTTTCAGTCTTGGTGGCTGGCTGTCAGGAAGCAGAGTTGATTTTATAAGGAAGTTGTAAAATCAGGTTGACTTTTGGTTTTTCAACAGATTGAGTTGAGGATGACATTGGAACTCCCAGGTGAAATGTTGAGATGGCAGTTAGATGCATGAGTGGGCCCAGAGGGGGCTTTCAGGGCTGGAGATGTAGATTCTGAATGGAGGTGTCAGTCAAAGCTGATATGGAAGGCCTTCTTGGAAAGAGTGGAGGCAGCAGAACATGAATAACTGAGCCTTGAGACTGGCCCATAATTTGTGAGAGGAGCTGGAGAGAGGTAAAAGGGAACAGCACATCATTGTGTCATGGTGACCAATAGTTCAGATTTTCAAGCTGCATCTGGGTCCTTTGAAATGGCATGAACCAGAGGGAGTTAGAGCAGAAAAGCCAACTTTGGGTTTATATTTTGGGGGCAAAAATATCTATAGTAAGAAATTAGGGGTGACCTAGTAGAAATCAGAACACGTTTTGAATTTGATTTTGAATTTTGAGCCAGGACTGCATAGTCTTCCTTTCATGTATTCATTTGATGGATATTTATTGAATACCGATTGTGTTGAGACTATAAGGATAAAGAATCCAAGCACAAACTCATTTCCTACTATATACAAAAATATTTGTACTTGGCCTCTGGCTAAGAGGATGCAGTTTACAGTTAGCTTTGTTCTCATCATATATGAGGACCTCAAGGCCCTATCAACAGAACTGATGTCTCTGCAATTCAAAATTCACTATTTATTTATTTATTTATTTATTTAGAGACGGAGTCTCGCTGTCGCCCAGGCTGGAGTGCAGTGGCATGATCTCAGCTCACTGCAAGCTCCACCTTCCAGGTTCACGCCATTCTCCTGTCTCAGCCTCCCGAGTAGCTGGGACTACAGGCGCCCACCACCACGCCCGGCTAAGTTTTTGTATTTTTAGTAGAGATGGGTTTTCACCGTGTTAGCCAGGATGGTCTTGATCTCCTGACCTCGTAATCCGCCCGCCTCAGTCTCCCAAAGTGCTGGGATTACAGGCGTGAGCCACCGCGCCCGGCAAGACCTTACCTTTGTGACCTACCTAGCTCCTTTCATCTAATAACTGTTTCCTAGATAATTCTGATCAACCTGTTATCAGAATTTGTTTTCACCACTTTTGCAATTTCTCCATTCTCCCATCCTTATGAATCTAGATATTAAACAGTAGGTAAGCGTAACAGTCTGATTTTAGCTGTTGTTATGTTGATGATGGTTAAGTCTTGGGCAAGAGAACAAAATCCACTTTAACCACAAGTTCTGAGTTTTCTACCAATGGTGAATACATTATTAACTAGTACAGCTGTGAGCCTTATTCTTATTCCACAACATGTACAACGCAGTGGGAAACTCTGTACCATATGGCACGGTAAGGGGATTTGAAACCAGAAGGCTTAGATGCCAGTTGTAATGCTGTCACTTACTAGCTTTGAGTCCCTGGGACAGCTACAGGCGTGAGCCACCGTGCCTGGCCTATAAAGCAGTATTTAAGTGGATGGTTTCTTTGGGGGTTGAGAGCCACATTTCCTTTTCTATATAAACACACAAACCCTGAAGTATGAATAACAGGGTCAGCCATGAATCACAGCAGCTGAATGTAACTGTGAAGTAGAGGTGCTGTAGGTAACACATGCCACCTGTGTCCTTTATCTCTGGGATGCCTCTAACACCTACTGAAGGCTGAATCACAGGTTCAACCACCTAAAGCAACAGGTTGGGGTTAAGAAGAATCAAATGAATTAGTAGCCTAAGGTACCACAGAGGCTTTGCTTAATGTGTTAAGAAAAAAATCTTAGTGAGTCTTAAAACATTTCTTAATTTGCTTTTCACCTCTTCAATGGAAAGTAATAATTGCCCCCATTTTCCTGACATAAATAAGCCACTGTAGGTGGAGATAACTTCGGTTATGAAGTCATCTGCTTTTAGCTGTTGTTGTGACACAAATCACCACAGTGATTTAAACACATGTACAAAACTAATCTTTGTTGTCTAAGCATGTGGCCATGAGTTGCTAGACCTATATGCCCACAGGGGCAAAAAGGAGGTGACTGAAACTAGATTCTAGATCTCCTTATTTGAAGAGCAACTCTGACATACCTTCTGTGTACTTCCCCTACCCCCATCAAATTAGGCAAAATCATTAATATCTCATTTGTTTCTTTTAAGATATGTTTCTTAAGCATCTATATACTTCTGAGGGACAACAGAATTTCATACTCATTTTATAGATGTGTTTTTCCAATAGCCAATTCCTAGGTCATAACATTACAACTACATTTCCTTTGCTGAATTTTATTATCATCTTTCTGTATAGACAGATCATGAAATAAAGGCGTTTGTTCCTATTCAATATAGAACATTTTCCTCTGCCCTAGTTAAGAAGTATCAATTTCAGTCATAAGGCAACACATTTTTATTGTGTGGGAGGGCTCTAGGGTTTGTGTACACTTTTTTTTTTTTTTTTTCCAAGATAGAGTCTTGCTCTGTCATCCAGGCTAGAGTGCACAGGTGCGATCTTGGCTCACAGCAACCTCCGCCTCCTGGGTTCAAGCAATTCTGCCTCAGCTTCCCGAGTAGCTAGGATTACAGGCATCCGCCACCATGCCTGGTTTTTTTTTTTTGTTTTTTTTTTTTTTGGTAGAGACAGGGTTTCGCCATGTTGGCCAGGCTGGTCTCAAAACTCCTGACCTCAAGTGATCTACCCACCTTGGCCTCCCAAAGTGCTGGGATTACAGGCATGAGCCATTGTACCTGGCATTGTGTACATTTTTCTAATGTTGCCTGGGTCTTAGGGTTAAATATTTTTATTTCTGAAAATTAAAGTACTAGTAAATATTGTGGAAGGATAGCTGTGTTCTGAAGATACAGAACCTATCAAAAAGGTCCCAAGGTAGAGAACCACATTTATGTCTACTAACCACATATTTCTTCATGTGTATAATTATGCAAGAAGAGTTATAGTTTTGTTATCAGATCTTTTTTTTCTTAAAAACACTTTTTTCTTTGAGTAAGCAGAATCAGCAAAATCAAAGTGAAACTTATAAAATAATGGTCAAAAACTAGCTTCTCATGGCTACTCTAGATCAGTGAGTTCACTGGCCATTCAGTTTCAAAGACATAGAGCACTAATTCTGGTACAATTCACCATAAGATAGTGAATTAGTATGAGTAAGATTAATGTAAGATAAGCACATTTATAAATCATACTATGTAGACCGTCTGAGCTAAGCATAGAAAGTTACAGACTTTTTAACATTGCCTTAAGTTAGTATTTTTAAAAGTCTAATTATTTCAAGTTGCCTGTTATGAATATTCAAGTTATTAAATTAAACATAGGTTAGGGGATAGAAAAACTATATAATGAGTTCTCTCAAGTTCAAATAATTTTACCAAAAACCACATTTTATTCAAGAAACAGAAAAGGAGTCATTTGGTGCCATGCTTTTATTCAAATGAAAGGGGAAAAACTACACTGTACCAGGAAATAGCAAATATGACAGTATTTTACAGCACAGCATCTGAAAAAACAAAAAACCTGTAAGCAATGCTCTAGAGTGGACAGGTAAGCACACCATACACTGTACATTGCTCAACAGTGTCCATGAAACCATAATTAAATAGCTGAATTTGGCTTTAAACAGCCAAATAAAACTGTAACAGTCATTCTAATACAAAATGGAAAAACCAAGAAGAACTAAAAGCTTTCCAAAGCTGTGTCAAATAGCAGAATTTGACAGGCTGCACTGGTAATCACAACAAATGTTTGGCAAACTTAATGGAATAGTTATCATAATAATTTGACCTCTGATGATGAAAGCACCAATGTGTTTCAGTAAGGTTGATGAAAATCCCCAGACTTTATGAAATGGCATATTTTTCAACTGTATAATTTTAAAAACATAATTCAAAAAAAAAAGCTGCACCATAATAAAAAAATCTGCAGAGTTAAAGAAATATATCCATATTCCTTCTGCATTAATAAAGTAAAATCTTATACTGAGAGCAATGAACTCTGTGGCAATATTCACATTCTACCTTTAGACCTTATAGACATTCAATTCAACTGTTGGACACACACAAATTTAAGAATAAAGGGTGGTCCTGTTTAGTTTTAAATAGTTTCTCCATTGTCTTGCATCCAATTTTCTTTATATAATAGCTAAGTAATATCACAAAGATTGCTTTGATGAGGGAAATTTAGTTAATATTGAAATGAACAAATTTAGTAATGTAAAATGCTTATTAAATTATCCTTTTGACTACTATTCACATTTTGATTAGATTCATTTATAATCTTTTAGTTTTAATCTAAATGTGTATTTGACAATCACTTCCTTCTAATTGTGATAGAAATTATTGTCTAAAAGGTAAAATGTGCAATTCCCCATTTTTAATATCCATATGTTATATACACTATATGTATACACTTAAAATATAAGAGTTACATATCCTGGTCTCTTACATGCAAACAGTAGATCACAAATAGTTTTGAGCTACACATGTATCTTGCACAGGTATTGGAAAAAAATCTGTGAAATTTTTTTACAGTTTTAACAAATATACATAAATATAAGAACATAAATTACAGTAAAATATTGACAGCATTTGAGAAAATGTTGATAACCCAGATGCACTGATGCCTAAAGGCCTTATAATAATAGAAAAGTACAGCTCAGGGACATCTCATTCCTACTCTTTTTTTTTAAAATAAGTAAATACATCATATGAGACATTAGTTCTTTCTCTAAACAACTCAATTAGAGAAATGTATATATTTTTATCTCTACTTCCCATGAAAGAAAACAAACTACGCATCTCATTTATGATACAATACTGTCTTCCCCCCCTAGTTTACACAGTTGTCACAACACTGAAACATAACAGGGTCACATAATCATTCAAGTCTTTTCCTGAGAATGAAGTTTTTCCCCAACTAACCCTCTGGTATACACTGTTAAAGAACAAAGATCATGTAGAGGAGATTTCAAGTGTATACTTAATCTAAGCCATTCCACTTGAAAAGGATTAAAACGAAGAAAAACCCAATATAAGTAAAATAATGTGAAGCTATTTTAAAATTAAAACGTAGCCCTTTGTACATGTTTAAAAATTCTAAATATAATTTTATATGAGTTATAAATATAATGTAAAGACTTCTTGAGAACTTGTTTCAGGAAGTCTTACATCTTCAGATTGAAAGACTACTCTCAAAGTGTCATTCACTTCTGCCAACTTATAAAGTGACTTACTTTAAAAGAGATAGAAAGCCTTTTTTGTTAAAAGAACAATCTAAATTATTCTGAGTTGGCCAGAAGTGGTGTAAAAAACAGCACTGATTTAATCAGCAACTTCTTATAACATATTCTTGGTTAAGCTCATGTGGTTTAAAGCGAACCTACTAGCAGCTCTTTACAACACCTCCTCTTATTTAATAGAGAATGTTAATACTTGAGTGAATAATAAATAGAGTTGTAAATACTTAGCAGAATAATTTTTGCAAATGCGGTAACACCACTAAAATATGAGGGTTACTGTAAAACTAAACACTAGTGTTTCTCTTAACATCATAAGAAAGGTGCGAGTTACTTCTGAAGGTATATTTCCTACTTTCATGATCTCCACATGAAACAAAATACAAAGGTATCTTAGAATAAACCCCCAGGAGAGAAAAATAGCAAAATAAACCATCTGAAGACAAGAATATACATTAAAAGGTTAAAAAAAAAAGCAACAAATAAAACACATAATTTGTAATCTTAACCATATTTCAATGACAAATCCAATTAATATCCATGAAAATTCAGTGCTTTAATGTATCTAATATCAAGCAGGTGAACTTGATAACACATACAAATCTCCATTTGTGAATTAAAACATTTCCTTCATCACTTGGACTTATCACCTAAGTGAGAATCTTCTGCACTCCAAAACACTGTGGTTTACATTCCAGTTGTTCATGACAACAGAGCTTAATGTCCAGTTTTAATTAATAAAAGTCTTGTTGGCAATTAGAAAGATTTTCTATAGGCAGGAAAGATGAAGTGCAAATTTACCATGAATGTTCTGAAGCAAGCATTTCCCAACTTCTATGCCTTAGTGGGTAACAGTTTTTTGGGTGTTACTGGTCTTTTGGTCTGCCATAAATGGCTATGAATGGTAATTGCATCGACACTGGCAGATAAAGTTTTAGCGGGTATGTGGCTAAACTGTTTCCTGTCAGAATTATATTTGTAAAGTCCTTCAATCATTTTTTTAGTGATAGATTTAGGGCCTATCCCAGTCAGTTTATTGATTTCTTCGGTTTCTGGGCAATAAGTGTACAAAGATCTGAACTGGCATCCTGAATCCCGGAACAAGATTAAGAAGTTGTTGGCATCTGATTTCTCCATTTCCTTTAAAATAAAAAATAAAAACAACATAACACCACCAATAAAAACCCTTTATTTTGCTGAATAAAGTTTATATAATTATGTTACATTTCTTAGTCACATTTTATAACATTATTACAATGACAAATTTTAAAGCCTATTGCTGCTAGTCTTTAATCAAATCTGCAGGCTTCCAGAACCCAATGTGAAAGTAAACGAAATCTGATAATGAAAACGTCTAGCTATAGATCTTTTTACATGCTGTTGAAATTCTAGGCCCATGAGAGTACATTCTCTTGAACGGATAAAAGACTTCTACAGTTTGCCAAATTTAATTTTCATGCAAACATGCTTACCTCCAGTATTTTTTTCTTCTGACCTTCATTTACTTTTCCAGCCAAACAGCAATGAGCTAAAGCATTCTGTATTATGTGCTTATTGGATTTTGCACTGGGTTCTTTGTAGAGCTTTGGTCCTATGGTAGGGATTTAACAACAATAATAAATAACATTCCTAAGTCAGAAATACTACTATTTTAAAATGATGTAATTGTTCCTACACTGTTGAAATATTGTAATAGAAGACCAAATTCTGTGCTTAAAGGCCTCTTACTGGCTGCAATCCAACCAAAACATTGTTTTATCCACCCAGAGATATGGAGGATGTTCCTATGGCCTTCTGGAGTACCCTGTGAGAGCAGTACTAAAAATAAAATATTGCTGTAACTGTCATACTGCCTATTTAACCTTCTTTCTTAAATCTATAAGGTTACTGGTTAGCTTAGAGTCTAATGGGTCCATGAGTAATTTAAGTCTTTTCAAAAGGCAAAAAATACTTTTCTTTTTCAGATTGTTCAACTGAACTAACATAGAGAGGCAGAGGGAGTAACATGGAAATACTGTCAAATCCCAGGCCTTAAAGGCTGTCAGACTGGCTGTAGGAGGTAGTTTTAAAAGCTACAGAGTGGGTCTCTAGCAAGTTCTAACCTCTAGCCTTTCTAGGGTTTCCACTTCCACTCTATCATGGATAGATGGAGGCATCTCCTTTTCCCTCTGCTCTTCCCCATACATGTTCTCCCATGCCTTCCTATCTTACCTCTCAACATGCTGCTGACATTTCTTCTGATTTCTCTCCTGCTTCATTTATTTAGAAGTGTCCTTAACCCACATTCTACTCTTCATTGCTTTTATTCCAATCATGCCTGTCTAGAAGCTAGAAGAGGACTTGGTGGGGATATGTGAGGCTAGATACCTTCCTAGATTCAATGCATTCTTATCTTTTAGAGCCTCTTAATACTTGCTAAAGATGCACAATTCTGGATACCTGAAATCCCAGTATTAGGGAGAGGACTTGGTAGATTCTAGCCTTTACTCAGTACTGAGGAACTATGTAGAACTTCTCTAAAACTTCTGCAGACCCAAACTACACACAGAAATGGCCAGCATTGGTTAGAGGGATGAGATATAAGTGGCATCACTAATTTTGTTTAGAAACTTACTCAACTACCTGAAAGTGACCACCTGCATTCATTGTTTATTAGTCACCTGCGCTTAAGGCCCAAAGGTGAGCCAATAAAATTTTCTTTAGTATAGCCTGCATTTAAGAGTGTGTTAAATTCAAATGTTTCTCTAAAAATGTATAGACACTAACCTGTATATTCCGTTCCAGAAGCCACTGAAGAAGTTGTTGATGCATTTTCCCAGTCTTTTTCTCCATTTCGACTGCCACAACGACTTGGAGATAAAAAGCCTTCTACAGACTCTGATCTAATTAGAAAATAAAATATATTTTATGTCTCAAACAGAGAAAAAATGGGGCCCAGAGGGTATATATGAAAGTACCAACCAAAATCAACCTAAAGGCCTAAAAATAATATGATGAGGCCTGGCATAGTGGCTCATGCCTGTAATCCCAGCACTTTGGGAGGCTGAGGCAGGTAGATCACAAGGTCAGAAGTTCGAGATCAGCCTGGTCAATATGGTGAAACCCCGTCTCTACCAAAAATACAAAAATGAGCTAGGCGTGGTGGTACGCGCCTGTAATCCCAGCTACTCAGGAGGCTGAGGCAGAAGAATCACTTGAAGCCAGGAGGCAGGGGTTGCAGTGAGCCGAGATCATGTCACTGCACTCTAGCCTGGGCGACGGAGCAAGACTCTGTCTCAAAAATAAATAAATAAATAAATAAATAAAAAATAAATAAATAATAAAAAATAATATAACATTGTCTTATTCACGGCTACACATCCAAGTTCCTAGAACATAGTAAGCATTCTATAAATATCTATGGAAAGAATGAATGTTTTTCCATGTGAAAATAGGCAAATAACACAAAGGATGGTAATACAAAGATAAGAACTCTAAGATGATGATTGTCACTAGAAATGTTCTCTTCTGATATGATATTATAGTATAAAGTAATAAAATACTGACTTTTAGCTTCTAATCTATATACTAGAGAAAGAAAATACAAACGAGATCTTTCCTAAGTCACAGGCAACCCACTTTGAAATTATTCTAATGGGGAAAACCCCTTTGTATTAGTGATAGACTAGAGAAGGTGGTACTCTCATTCTACTGACTGTGATTTAATAAGAATCATATTAACAATTACTGATGTACAATTACTGTTAATGTTTCATAGCTTATAAAAAGTATGTTATCAATGTCAATAATTCTAAATTCTAAAAGACAAAAAGCACTGAAAAATGAATAGACCTTTTTACATAATTTAACAGAAACTCAGTCCTAAGTCAGCAAAACTTAGAAAAATTTGTGATTATGATTTAGTCATTACAAAATATAAAATAAAAACATGAAAGAATTTTTACTTAGTATTTGTGTAATTGCAGGTACTATACTCTTTTCTGTAAAAATATTAGTATGTTATGGATTTACCTTGGCGTCCTCTTGCCTGAATGTACACTCTCGTTATCACCTGTGTTCAGCGATGCCAAAGAAAGGCTAGAGACTGAAAAAACACGATAAATTCATGATCCTGAATAAAAACAAAATTAGAAATTTAAAAGGAGCAACTAGCAAAGAGTCTGTTCATTAGATAACACCAGCATATAAAAATTGAGCTTCTGTAGTTTCTTTTCCTTTTCTCTGTACTTTTAATTTAAACACATAATATGCTTGCATGCATATATACACAATTTATTTAAAATTAGCAAGGAACCTACTTTTAGGAAATAATGATAAAACTAACTTGCATTCCAAAAGGAAAGTGTTAATATGAGACATGATACTGTGATCCTAAAGAGAAAAAAAAATATTTCATGGTATCTAAATTCTAGGTAGAAAATTATATCAATTCGTTTTACAGGCCTGAATACAGAGTTCTCTTTAAATAGTCAATATTATGTTATTTTTCCTCAGGTTTGGTATAGTTATGAGAATTCTCTAAAAAACTTCCATGGCATTTGGTTTTAATAAAGATTTCTTTTCTTTTTACAAATTTATCCCTGCCCAAGATTTTTTAAAAATGAGTATGGCCAGGTGCAGTGACTCACACCTGTAATCCTAGTATTTTGGGAGGCCAAGGCAGGCCAATTACTTGAGCCCAAGAGTTCGAGACCAGCCTGAACAACATGGTGAAACCCCATCTCTACAAAAAATACAAAAAAATTAGCTGGGTATGGTGGCACTCACCTGTAGTCCCAGCTACCCAGGAGGCTGAGGTGGGAGGATCACCTGAACCCAGGCAGGTGGAAGCTGCCGTGAGCCATGGTCACACCATTGCACTCTACCCTGGGCAAGAGACTGAGACCCCATTTCAAATGATGATGATAATAATAATAATAATAAGAAGAAGAAGTATGCATATTGACTTTTAAAGGAAATATGTTCTCTCAACTCCAGATATTATAAATTTGGATTTTCAACCATTTCTATCTTCAAGGATGGACTTATGAACTCTTGATCTTACATTCCTTATTATACCAACATGTTTCTTGTACATTTCATGCATATAACATTTCTTTAAATTTGTAAGTATGTAAAGGGCAGTTAATAGTTCAAGGAGATTATATCTGAGGGCCGAGTTCCCTAATAGATTAATATTTAGATTTGATTTTTAGCATTCACATTTGTTCTACTGAATATATGCATGCACACATAATACATTCAATTCATTAAAAACTTCATTTGCTCATTCTGGTTTTCTAAAAGGGAGCATGCATAATCTCAAAGTGTGTATCCAATTTTGCATATCAAAGTACAACCAAGTTAGTATGACAAACCAACCAAGCTGGTGTTTTTTATGAACAGACTCTTCATAATAAGCTATGTTACCTGGAGGACCCTTTATTGGTGTTTTGGGGGATTCAATATGATCTCTGTGAATAGATTTTGGTCGCTGTTTTTTTTGTTTTACTACTTGAGGACGGGGTTTAATTACTGTATCCATATCTTCCATTAGTTTCAGTTGTTTCCGCCTCATATATTCTTGCCTAATAAATTCTCTGCGTGCTCTCTCATCTTCTTTCTTCTGACGTTCCTCCTCAGTTTTACGCCTAAGAAATCAAATGGTTACAGTACTTATTCTGCATACCAAAGACAAATCACACAGGAGTTATGTATTTGATATGAGAAGGGATAATGCTATTTCATCACCTTGGGGAATAAATGGTTCATTTAAAAGGTACTTGATTACTTGATGATTCTGCTGAGACATGGGATTAAGCATAAATAAATAAAGGAGGGAAGGAAGAGTCAAAGAAATTTAAAAAAATAAAGGTATTTGAGATAATTTAGGTTGTATGTGTATGTATCTACACGTGTGTGTGTATGTGTGTGTATATCTGTCTCCCAGGAAAGTTATTTTAATGTTTTTTAAACATTTAAATTAATTATTGAAATTAATGTTTCTAGAGAACTTTACCACGCGATGCCTTAAACTTAACATAAAAATGTAAAATTAGGCAATACTTCGGGGAAATAAATTGATTTCTACAAAGCACCAAAAAGTAGCACTGATCCAGCTCTCTATCTATACTACAAACTTCTCTGGAAAAAAAATCTGTTAATAAAAATTAATGAGAGACCACCTCTTTGAATACTTACCAACTTTTTCTAAATATGCCCATGCATCATTAAAGTTCAGATCTAGCACTGACCCAGCAATTTCCTTTACCTTGTTTCCTCCTTCTTATGCTCCATTTCTGCTTCCAACTGTTGTTTCCGGAGTTGAGTTTCCTTTTCCCTTCTTAATCTTTTCTCCAACAAAGCTGCCCGTTTCATTGCCATATCATTTTCTGCTTTTTGATCATCCTAAGAACGAATTTCATTGAAAACGATGAAACATTTTAGGTACCAATATTCTCATTTTCAATTGTTACAGTCACATTTTGTGGTTAGTTCTATAACTGAAAGTTTGAACTCTCTATTATAACCCTTCTGAATGTGGATGTGGTTCAGGAATTATGAAGGAAGAACTGAACTACAGTGGTAACAGTTCCATCAATAAAAGAGGACACGCAAACTTATTTAATTACACTCTGTCAAAACCTATGAGATTTGCAAAGAACAACCATAAAAACAAAAAAACACAAAAGATTTTTTTAACCCTAACTTAGTAACTTAGAGTAGGGAGTTCCCCCACCAATTTTTAAAATTGCATTTGAATTTTATTTGAAATATAAGCTCAGTAAAAATACCTCAAGTAAAAACATCCCAAAATTA
Organism: Theropithecus gelada; assembly: GCF_003255815.1. Classification (NCBI taxonomy): domain Eukaryota; kingdom Metazoa; phylum Chordata; class Mammalia; order Primates; family Cercopithecidae; genus Theropithecus; species Theropithecus gelada. The sequence goes on from NC_037668.1 coordinate 164,912,102, forward strand.
GCCACCCAATGTTTTATCACATAAATGAAACTACTGCTGCATGATTTTAAATTGAGGTACTGACAGTCTGCTTGATAGGTTCTGAAGTACAATGAAAATTTTTCCATTGAGGAAAAGATGGGCGTGATTATACTTCTCCTCTACAGTTCTTTTGAGAGCTAGTTCATTATCTATAGGGCTCCTGGGCCTGCCCTAGTTTCTACCTGAATCCTTAGGGACAGCCCTAGTTCTCAGGGGGCTTCCAAAATGCTTCAGAATTCACCAAAGTAACAAGCTGGTGTAGAAGTGGTTCACTGTCTTAATGTCTCCTTGTCAACTGTCCCTGCCAACGCGTAATTCAATAAACATTTCTTTGGTGTCTTAATACATTCACAACATAGTGTCAGATATTACGTATATTAAAATATACGGTACCTCAGGTCAAGGAGCCTAAAAAAATCACAAGGGGAAGAGGCACAAACAACAGGCTTTGTATAGAAACCCAGAGAGAGATTTAACTCTGAATGGAGAAAGTCAGAAGACACCATTCAAGTAATTAGTTCAAACATTCATATATGTCTTCATCTATCAAATTACATATATTGTAGTTTGCCAGACACTTTACTATACTATGGGGATTAAAAAGATGCAGTACCTTGGCTGGGCATAGTGGCTCATGCCTGTAATCCCAGCACTTTGGGAGGCTGAGGCGGGTGGATCACCTGAGGTCAGGAGTTCGAGACCAGACTGACCAACATGGAGAAACCCCGTCTCTACTAAAAATACAAAATTAGCCGGTCGTGGTGGTGGCGCATGCCTGTAATCCCAGCTACTAAGGAGGCTGTGGCAGGAGAATCGCTTGAACCCAGGAGGCAGAGGTTGCGGTAAGCCAAGATCGCGCCATTGCACTCCAGCCTGGGCAACAAGAGCGAAGCTCTGTCTCAAAAAATAAACAAATAAATAAAAATAAAAAGATACAGCACCTCTAGGAAGTCATGGTCTAAGAGACAAAGCAAATCATACGAAACAGTTGAAAACTCCAGGACACAGGACAGGTGTAAGTATATTAAGGATACAATAGATAGACAAATGATGAAACATTTGACCTTGACTGAAGGAATTATAAAAGGCTTTAGATGAAGCTTGAAGTTAATCTTAAAGAACAGTACAAAATAAAATTACAGGGAAGAGGCTAGACAAAAAGATTTAGGTAAATCTGTGAAAGTCCCTGAATGTTGTGCTAAAGGGTTTGAATGGCATGATTGGAGACAGATGGCTCAGTCAAGAAGCTGTAACCATAGTCCAGCAGATGAGTAATGGACTGGTGAAGATACGGAAATGAATGGAATAGAAATGAAGCAACAGAGGTACTGCCTGTTTTACACTAATGATTTTCTTCCCCTCTGTTTCCCTTTCTCTGCAAGGAACAGAGTCTCTAGACGGTAAATTTTAATATCTATTAGTGTCTAGAGTAGCATTCTGTTAAAAAAAAATGGCAGTGTTACATGATTAAGAGACAAATGGAATCACTCTCTGAAGAGATCTGAGTAGCTTAATTTTCAAAAGGCTTTTGTTAAAGTGAGAAAGAGCAGTAGAGGAGCAAAACCAAGGAATATATCTTAACATGTGATAAAAGGATTTATTACAGCTTTGAGTCCATACTGGAAACCACAGTGTGCTTGAATGTTACTACAGTCCACGGGGATGGACTTGTATCAAAAGGGACTGCTACTGAAAGAAGCATATCAACTGAAAAAAAAACACAAATCCAACACAACCACACTCATCTAATGAAGATGCCCAAAACTATGCAGATTAATACTACACCTTAAAAAAGAATCCACAGCATACTTTCTGGTCATCATCAAATTGTTCTTTATCACTTTCTCCATCATATTTTTCAACAGGTACATCAGCCTTTTCAGGGGGTTTCAAATCTGAGAGGGAAACTTCAATCAGATTAACATTTTTTGGAGCAGTGGGTGGGAAAACGGGTTTAGGAGGGGGTTCTGTGGGTTGATTCAATTGGTCCTCATTTGGTGTCAGACATACAGTCTCTGTGACAGGCAGTGATAGGACTTCAGAGACTGTTGACTCAAAAGGTTTGATTTCCTTTTCTTCTGGATTATGTCCACGCTGTTCCAAAGTCCCTTTGGATTCCAATTCCTCCTTTTTAACTTCCTCTTTAGGTTTGGATTCCTTTAACTGAGGTTCTCCATCATCCCCAAAACATACAAATGACCTAGTCTGAATAGGAACTTGACTTGGTGAAAACCTCCTTAACCGAGGAAGGCTATCCACAGACCGAGGGGGTGTCAAGGTTCGATTCAAAGGTGTTATTTTTAACTCATTTGGCCTAGGAGTCCTTTGATTTTTAACAGAAAAAGACGCGCTTTTCCTGTTAGAAGACTGTGGAGATGGGTGAGTAGGACGAGGGGAGTCTGAGAATGGTGCAATGGCTGATGACAGGCCTGCCTGCTTAGAAGGCTTAAAATCTCTAATCTGTTTCTGTGGAGAGGGTTGTGGAGGTGAAATCACCCAAGATTGCTGCTCTCTCATCTGCATTAACATCTCCTGCTGAAGTGACAAGCGTTGCATTTCTTGTTGGAGAAAATGCAGGGATGAATTTAACTTTTCAATGGATTTGGTATATTCTAAAATCTCTCCTTCATTTAAAGTTTCTTCTGAGGGGCTTGCCAGGTTCCACTGCTTCTCAGGATCAATAGGTGTAGTTGGAGACTTTAGCCATTTGGCTTGGGGATTCTCCATGCTCTCTTTTATATCTGCCAGTGACTTGCTCCTTTGTCCATCAGTTTTTTGTGATTCCTTTTCCTTTGCTCGATCAGTATATACTTTCTCATCTTCTGCACCCGCCGCTTCCTCTCGTAGAGGAGAAATCCCATCCCCTTTCTTTTTCACTACCGTAAGGAATGCTGTCCTTCCCATTTTCTGTCTCTGTTTGGTAAAAGCAGCTTCCATTTTCTTCTTCTGGGCTTCTATAGCACGCCTCTTTTCTTCTAGTTTCATCCTAAGGTGCACCATCTCAGAAGCCAAGAGCTGGGTAGTGTCCCGTCCCTGTGGAAGCCCTGTTTCTTCTGGAATTTGTGCCCAAGCAACCACATGAGGAATATTAAGTTCAGAGCCCTCTGGTGTAGTTTTTTGAGAACTGCTTCCACTACTTTTTCCATCAGTATGATTCAGTTTCCTGAACTTTTGTTCAGCAAAGCTGGTCATTTTAACTCCAGAACTAGAAGAAGCACTGCTGCCTGGCTGAGACTTGGTACTTACAGTACTTGGACAAGGACTCAAAGCTTCTCTGGTGTTGCCGGTTCGTATATCATAATCCTGAAGAAATTTAGATGCATCATCCATGTCAGAGTCCAAGCTTACAGTATAATCTCTCAATGAAGAATCTTCATCCATAGTTTCAGGAATATCTTCCGAAGGAACATGAATTCCAGTGTCTACTTCAGTATTGTCAGTTATGGGACTCAAGGCACCTTTTGTATCAGTTATATTATCAGGACTAGACTGATTTAACTTGATATTTGAATTTAGGATACTCATTTCTTGACTATGAAGAAAGAAGCCATTAGCAATTTGGTCTGGCTGAGGTGTATGAGGAGATTTTTCAGTATCATGAATTATTTGTAATGCTTCTTCAATGCTTGGTGTCTCAATCTGATTGCCAAACTCATCTAGAAGTATTCTATTTTGTAAAGCTCCATTTGGAAGCTTGTAATGAATATTCTCATTAGAATTTAGTTCATTTGTGTTAAGGGGCACATAAGACTTGAGGTCACTGTGAGAATCTATATTAAGTTCTTCTTCAATGCTCTCCGCTTCCTCTTCTCCATTTATTGGCTTGAAGGACAAATTTTTCCTAATGTGTTTAGATACACGATTGTTGTTCAGAGTAAGTCCTTCATTACTAATAGAACGAGTGATTCCTCGGTTTGGAGTGGATCTCTGTACACTATCTTCTTTATCAAAAGAAATATCAAATGATACGCCATGCACTGATGATCTAAAAAAAGTTAAAGAGAAAAATCCTTTAAAAATCCTAGAAATGATTTTTAGTATCATTTAACAAGAATTATTTGAAATTACATTTCTTTTCTTTCCCCAGTTCTCATAATCATACTGTCTTCAAGGTAAGGGGAGGGCTATCTAGCTACTTTTTAAAGTTAGCCTCTTTTACCTCTCTCTCATCTGCCTATACTGCCTTTTTCAAATTTAGGAACTAATTACAAGTTTTAGCAATTTGGTTATCAATAAAAGACACAGATGCAATTTGCATTTCTTAATAATCTGAATACACTAAAAGTAATTATCTTTGTTTACCTTTTCTCTTTGGGCCATGTCCCTATGAAGCCATCAACATAAGACATAGATGAAGACCTTCTAATTCCTCCTTCAAATGCAAAAAAGAAAAAGCCATTGAAATCACGTAAAAAAATTAACTTATAGCAATTTAAGAGATTTCACGTATTTGAGGATTCATTAATAGCAATACAAATTAAGTAGGTACATAAGGAGAATTAGAGATCATTTTATCAAGAAAAGTAAGCACAGTGAAACTGATCATGCTTTTAGTGTTATAATACCCATTTTGCAGGGGGGGAAAAAAAACCCTGGATATTTGTTTATTTATATTTACTCTCAAATCATTTCCCAGGTAACCTACTTAAAAAAGTATTTTCCTAGGCTTTTTCAAATATATTACCTGAGGCTGAAGAATGAGCTTGGGGACGTGAATACCTAGAAGGCAAATGATGATGAGACTGTGTAAATGTAGCTCCTTCCCCACTGCAATGGAAAATAAATTTAAAATGTTATATTTTAGTTGTTTAATATAAATTTTAGGTAGAATGTCTTAAGTTAGAAACAACACTACCACCTCTGATTCTACATCCTAAATTTTAAAGATATAGAAACATAATATATTGTTTAAACCAAACAATGGTTGTGATTACAGTACATATCTATATATATTTTATGTCTTTTAGCCAAACAACTTAAAGTACTTTCATATACATCTCAATGTCCTTGTGAGATATGAATTACTTTCATTTTTATAAACATAAAAACTGATATATAAAAAAGTAAAATGAAACTCACCAACTTGAAATATTTTGGTCAAATTTAAATCTCTAAAAACTATAGATAAAATACACCCTAGTAAAAGACCTTGACAGCCTCTCTGCTCATGGACCTATGTTTGTATATCTCTAACAGCCAAGTGTGTGGAGTAGCTGCTGAAAACATCTTTTGCTTTGTCTGTCTTCTTCCTTTGTTTTTTTTCTTTCTCATAAAATCATTATTTAGGTGCACTAACATTTGTAGATGTGGCTACATTATTCCCAGGAAGGGCAAAAATACTTCAATTCTTTCTCAAAAGTTCCACAGTGTTGGAGAACTACAATGGACCATATGGAGACTTACAGAAATCAAGAGGATGAGTAGGAACCCAGAATAGCCTAGAATAATGGCTACACAATAACTTTTCAAGGAAAAGAATGTAGACATCCATCTGCATTATAAAAAGAGTTTCTGCTGGAAAAAATAGGAAAAATGAGCCGCTGAGATGTCTGAGAGACAGAAAAGAGATGAGTCTTCCAGAGGACATGAATTAAAAACATTTTTCAGAAATGTGGGAGACTGTCCATTTAGGTTCCTAGAATAATTATGGAATAATCTAATCTTTGAGTGGAAAGCTTTACTTTCCACTTTAAAAGTGGAATTTCAAGATTTAATAGAGCAAGAGTGATGACCTAGAACACTGAGTGTTTTCTAAATCTTCAAGGAAGGGAATGTCACTATTGACCGACCATGCCTGCTAAATTTCATATTTTTGTGTTAAGCCAAGAATTCATACAGAAATTACTTTGAATGTTTTACTCATAATTTTTAAAATGTATTTTGAATGTGTCTGAATTTCCAAAAACCCACAAAAGACATTAGTTTTAACTTAAAAAATCAGATAGATTAGGGAGTCCAAAGTCAATATATATTGTAGGTTCTAATAAATACAAATAAAAAGCTGCTTATAGGAGCTGTTGAAATACATTTTTAAACAAACTAATGTTCCTATCACATACCTGAGTGAGAAGTCAGGATTACCTAGGTATTAATATGATAGGACATTTTCACTTTGCTTTCAATTTAGTTCCTAATATTATGTACTAAAACATTAAAGATTCAATATTGTAATAAATATTCTATTGTTGTAACCCAGGGTCCTTGGGTTTTCAGGTACACACTGTGAAAAGGTACCTGCTTGTAACTGTTGCACCTTGAGGTTTTTATTGTTTCAGAAAGTTCCAGGAAGCAGCCCAACCCCACATTACAAAACAAAAACTACACAAACTGGGTGGATGCAGAGATGCCTGAGTCGGGGATGTATTACTATTACCACACCAAAAACCCCATCCAAGGAGGAGCTTATTCCGCATTTTCTATACATGCCAGTATGCAGAAGCATGACTGATGACTGGGCCTTTACTGCCTTTACTCCACCTCTACACACAATGATTCAGCTAACCAGCCTATCTAAAAGCCCTATTTTCACCTTTGTTCGAGGAGGCACTGCTTTGGGGAATTATTCCCGGTGTCCTCCTTACTTGCTGCAAGTAATAAAATCCTCTTGTCTTGTTAAATCCTCCTTGGTTGTGGCTTTGGACTGTCATCTGCCAAGAGACCAAACCCACCCGTTGTGTGGGTAACACTGTGATCTCTCAATAGCTATCCTAACCAGAAAAAAAAACAGCAGGAAAAACCTTCAAAGATTTTTAAAATAAAATATGTAGAAATCCTAATAGAATTTCAAAATTTCCCTCTGAGGCCTAAGAGTTACCTATTACAGTTCTCAATTATGAACAAGTTACACATCAAAAGTTTAGTTTTAGGTTGGTTATTGGGAATTTAGAATATATTCTCCCATCTTTTCAGTATGGTACATATAAACATTCATTTCAGTGTATATTTCAATTTACATTTAAGTTAAAACAGGCTTTAATAGGGTAAGCTAATTATAACAGTTCAAAATCCAACTGAAATTCTTAAAAACCTTATTTAATATAATATTATTTGATTTAATTAGTAAATAGAACAGAAATGGTGAAAATAAAGTCATTGTGGAGTTTACCTTGAAGGGAAGTCAGAACTACTATCTAAGACATTTCTTTTGGCAGCATTCAAGACAGGAATTGAAGGCATATCTTTTACAGGTTCAGCTGGAATAAAAGATTTTTAAAAAGACCCTCAAATTAGCATATTTCTATGAAAAATTCTGGACCATAAATAAATTTATAATAAAATTTAACTTCTATTTCCCTTTCTACGTATTGAGAAATCATAGCATACAGTTTTCTTCTTAAATAATTTTCAAAGGGTCAAGTTTCTTTAAGCTCTTTTTGAAGTATTCAGACTTAAGTTCAAAAAATTTAAAAAAAAATTCTTTCTTTTTTTCTTTAGACGGAGTCTCACTCTATCGCACAGGCTGGAGTGCAATGGTGTCATCTCAGCTCACTGCAACCTCCACCTCTTGGGTTCAAGTGATTCTCTTGCCTCAGCCTCCCGAGTAACTGGGACTACAGGCACCTGCCACCACACCTGGCTAATTTTTGTATTTTCAGTAGAGACGGGGTTTCACCATATTGGCCAGGCTGGTCTTGAACTCCTGACCTTGTGATCTGCCCGCTTTGGCCTCCCAAAGTGCTGGGATTACGGGTGTGAGCCACCATGCCTGGCCAAAAATTTCTTAAATTAAAAAATTCACCTGATTAAGGATAATGAGGGGGAAAAAGCCTAACATAAAATAAATATATGTATTTAAAACAAAAATAAGTTTGAGTGTTTAATTTTGTGAAAGCTTTCATAGAACTTCAGGCACACATGGTCAGCTCTGCTTCTTTATGAAATAGCTGGTATTTTGGTCAATTAGAGAAAAACAGAATTTCTTTAGAAAACAATTAAACCTGCTGGTATACTTTTATTTTTGTAAGTAACTCTGGAGGAAGACTCAATTTACTTTTTGACTTTGAGAGCTGATGCAACAGCTATTGGTATTTTGAACAGTGGGTTTCACAGGTGAAATCACAGAAAGCAATGTAGTGAAAACTCTGTTAATAATTTTAAAAAATTATACAAATATTGGTTATGAAAATTACTAAGAATATCTGACTTCATTCAATGGCTTTAGGGGAGCATCTCAATTTCTTTATAGGCATGTAAAAAAGTTATATAATGTTATATAATGACACAATAATTCAGAATCTGCCGTTAAGAAGCTTAGCAATACTAGAATTATTGCTTATTTCACAGATTTTTGCCTGAGATGAGGTGGGCTGCCTGAAGTAACCTCACTGTACTCACTAGACTATGCCTCCCCTTTGGTTACATGTTTTTCCTCCTTCCCGATCACTTTCTCTTCTTTTATTTTTGGGAGGCTGGGTGGAGGTGGAGGTAGCGGTAGCAGTTACAAAATAACAAACTTTGGAGCCAAGGAAAGTTGCTAAGTTGTTGGGATGCACAATAATCATATTTTGTGTTGGGTGGGACAGCTATTGGTAGCAGACAGAAATGTTTCCATAAGTTATGCTGGAAGAAAGTTATTTAGTGGGCTAAGCTTATAATTTAAGATCATTTTTTCCCCTATAGAAATCAACCTCTGGGTTTTTTGTGTTTTTTTTGAGACGGTGTCTCGTCTCTGTCACCCAGGCTGGAGTGCAGTGGCACGCTCTCTGCTCACTGCAACCTCTGCCTCCTGGGTTCAAGTAATTCTACTGTCTCAGCCTCCCAAGTAGCTGGGATTACAGGCATGCACCAATATGCCCGGCTAATTTTTGTATTTTTAGTAGAGACCAGGTTTCACCATGTTGGCCAACCTGGTTTCGAATTCCTGACCTCAGGTAATCCACCCACCTCGGCCTCCCAAAGTGCTAGAATTACAGGCATGAGCCACTGCACCCAGCCTAGAAATAAACCTCTAGTTCTATAATGGGAGCCAAGAGAAAATTGGTTTTGCTATGTGAAATTTCACTTTACAGAAAATTTAGGAAGATTTTTTGTTCCTTATATCTAGGGGTCTTTACAGTAACCCCTTTATTTCTTACTAGTTTTATTCTTATTATATACAATCAATAGTTCATAATACTATAATAGTCACAAAATCCAATAGGTTTAAAAATCCATACAAATCTTTTTATGGTTTAATGGCAAATTCAAGTTGCAGGTTAAGGCCAAACAATAATTTGTGGGGATTCTGGGTAACACGATGCTAAAAACTAAGAATCTAAAAGGGAATAAAAGCTGGGATAGGGATAAAAGATGCAAAGAAAAGAAATGGACAGTTACAGCTAAAAGTTCCGCATCATAAGACTTCAAATTCAAAGCCATTCCCTCCATTTTCTTTTTCTTCTCCTCTAACCATTTTAAGAGGTTAGGAGAATCTATCAAGGGTAATAGCTGAAATCTAAAAAAAATTAATAGGCTGCTTTCTAAAAACGTAGCCAGGTGAGGTTATATCAACATTCCATTTTTTTCTGTTCATAGGAACATTAAAAATTAAAAAGATTGATTACCTCCTTGTGGACGAATAACACGAGGCTGTACAAAAGACGGCTTCACCACTTCAAACCACCAGAACAGTTCCGCCATGAACACCAAATAATTACTCTATATAGGAAATTTAACAGAAAGCCTACATTAGGTAAAACTTAATGATAAATAGAATTTTATTGTTTTAAAATATAGGTTTAAATCTCATTCATTCATCACTGGAGTATATTCACTACAGGCTATTAAACATGGGATGGAATATTAACTCTTGTGGGTAAAAACTGTAACTACTATTCAAAACCTCTTGCTGATGATTTACTCTATAATTCTAAAATGGTGGCCCAATTGATCTAGCAGGCATGAATACCTCTAACTGTGTAGAACACTGAGATAATATATAAGGCACTTTCACTCCAAAGTAAATACAATTTAAAAAGTTATGCAATCGCCTGACACTCTAAAGAGGGGTTATCCTCTAAAGACACTCTAAAGAGGGGTTATCACAAAAAATAACTAAGTTCTACTCAGATCCCTATAAATTTCTCCAAAAAGTAATTGGATGTAGTGTTAAAAAAAAATATTATTACGTGGCCAGACATGGTGACTCACACCTGTAACCCCAGCACTTTGGGAAGCCAAGATGGGTGGATCACGAAGTCAAGAGTTTGAGACCAGCCTGGTCAACAAGGTGAAACCCCGTCTCTACTAAAGATACAAAAAATTAGCCGGGTGTGGTGGCGCGTGCCTGTAATCCTAGCTACTTGGGAGGCTGAGGCAGGAGAATAGCTTGAACCCAAGAGGCAGAGGTTGCAGTGAGCCAAGATCATGCCATTGCACTCCAGCCTGGGCGACAGGGCAAGACTCCGTCTCAAAAAAAAAAAAAAAAAAATAAGTTATATGTATGTGTTCCGTAATGCTAAACTCAACAGTAATACCAGTGCTAAATAACACCAGAACTAAATTTTTATAGCTAATTTTTTAATAATTTTGAAATGTACAAAACATTATTTATACAATTAATGTATCTACCTAACTTCAAAAAGTTATTAGTAAGTCAACAACGTTACCTTTTATTATTACTATTTTAAAATGTAAATAATTTTTTAAATGGCTTAAAATTAAGAGAAGGATTAAGGGTCCTTAAAAGCACATTTCTACTACAAGTTTATATTTTAAAATGCGTTTATAATAAAAGCTATAAGCATGAATAATTATTTCAATTTTAGGCATTCGCTGAATTTTTAAAAACTGTACAAAATCTGTTTTCATAACTTTTTAAAATAATATGTTTTCTAAATTTTGGGTATTTGGCATTTAATAAAATAGTTACTATCAAATTTATTAATATTTAATAAGTAAGGTCTTATTTCATACTAAAGTTTTTAGGATTATCCTGGATATGGTTATTTTCTAACATCTTGCCTTCTTCCTACTTGCTAATTATGAATAATCCTTAAACTCTATATGCTCTCCATTAGAACTCATGCATTCTCTTGGTTTTGTTTCTCATATTTAAGTTGGTGACTTTCAAATATCATCTCTCATCTGATAGTTCTGGAAGGCTATTGTGTATGTAGAAAGTGAAGAAAAGAGGCTGGGCACAGTGGCTCATGCCTGTAATCCCAGTGCTTGAGGAGGCTGAGGGGGGACTGCTTGAGGCCGGGAGGTTGAGACCAGCCTGGGCAACACAGCTTGTCTCTATAAAAATTTTAAAAATTAGCCACGCATGGTGGCACAGTCCTGTCATCCTAGCTGCTTGGGAGGCTGGAGCAGGAATACAGCTTGAGACCAGGATTTGGCTGATTATGCCACTGCACTCCAGCCTAGGTGACAGAGTGAGACCCTGTCTCTAAAAAAATAAAGTGATGAAAAGAAGAATCAAGAGTGATGACTCTTAGGTTTTTGTCTTGAGCAAGTAATAGTGAGATGGAGAGGACTGGGAGAAACAGGTAATGAAAGGAATTTAGAGTCATTGAGATGTTCACTGGACATTTAAGTGGACCTGTCTTGTAGGTGGCTGAGTGTAAGAATCTGGATTGTTACAGAAGATAATGCACAGTGGTGAAGAGCATTTGGTAGGTTTCTACTTTACCTTTAGTGTTTGCTTTTACTATAAATTCTCAGAATTTTAGAATGTTGATATACAGATATATACTAATTGAAGCAGCCATTAAAATTTGTGACTAAAAAAAGTAGTAAGAATGCTTATAATCCATAAAAGCTATGCAGTGGATCTCATCTCTGCTTCACTTCTCAGAAACTTTACAGTTTTAAAAAATGTATTTCTTATTTCAATAGGTGTTTGGTAATATGAATAAGTTCTTTAGGTGATTTCTGAGATTCTGGTGCACCCATCACCCAAGCAGTGTACACTGTACCCAATGTGTAGTCTTTTATCCTTCACCTCCCTCCCGCTTTTTTCCCTGAGTCCCCAAAGTCCATTGTATCATTCTTATGCCTTTGCATCCTTATAGTTTAGTTCCCACTTATGAGTGAGAATATATGATGTTTGGTTTTCCATTCCTGAGTTACTTCACTTAGAATAATGGTCTCCAATTCCATCCAAATTGCTGTGAATGCCATTATATTCTTAATCTTACTTTTCTCTCCTACATATTTACCCTTCTCCTCTCAACAGAATCCTTCCTATTTGGCTTTTAAACATGCTCCAATCCCTCCCATCAAAATAAAGGAAACAAAACCTTCACTCAATAACTATTCTCTAGTTTCTCCTCCCTCCCATCTTTTTACCTCTTCACAAACTTCTTTTAGGAGCAGGCCTCTACTGACACTCTCCATTTCATCACTTTTACTCTCTAATCTACTTCAGTCTTGGCACTGAATCACATCATTCCCCTTACAGCAATTGCTCGAGTCACCAATGATATACATATGTTGCGAAATCAAACAGATTTCCCATCTTACCTGACCTCTCAGCTGCATTTGATATTCCTGATCTCACCCCTCTTTGAAACACTGCCATGCCTATGTCCACCAGCTACTAAATGATTCTCAAATGTACTGACTGCACTTATATATGCAGTGGCCTACGGAGCATTTTCTTTTGGATATCTCAAAGGCCTATGTCCAAAATTGAAATAGTGACCTTCCCAACAAATGTGATCTTACTGCAGTCCTATCTCAATGAATGGCACCACTATCCCTGTGTGCAAACCAGAAACCTCGGAGTCATCCTTGACACATTCTTCCTTCTCCCATGTCCAATTCATCAACCAAAGCATGCAGATTTTGCATCCTAAATATTTCTGGAATTCATCGACTTCTCTCCATCATAACTCTGATTCAAATGTTTTTGCCTTGTTTGGAACACAATAGCTTTTTCTTTGGCTTGCTAAGAAAACAAACTTTTCAAAATGCAACTCTCTTTCCATTGCTCTTGAGGTAAAGGGAATCTTACTATGGCTTACAAGAGGATACTTGGTAGAGTCCCTTTTTCTCTTTCCACATTTATCCATTACTATATTCTCCAGGGTTCCTCATCTTACCCTCCAGATTATAAGGTCTAAAAAGACAAAACTTATGCTCATCATTATATCTTCAGTGTTTAAAACAGTGTCTGGCACAGGATAGATGCTCAGTAAATATTTATTAAATGAATGTACAAATGAATGAATCTACGCATTTAAAAAAACACCAGTCAGTAAAACATCAAAACACTGACAGAGTATTTCTGGGTAATAAGATTACTGTGATTTATATTTTTTCTTTACACTTATCTTTATGGTATGCTTTCTAAAGCCAAAGTATAAAATTGGTTTTTAAGTACTGATGCTAGGTTATATTTTACTAGTGCAGTTAACTGAAAGCTGACTATATTTTGAAAAAATACTGCTTAAGTGCTCAATAAATTATCTGTTGACAGAAAATAAGTTAATATTTTAAGGACTTTGGTAAGACAGCCATCCTATTAACATAATTGTACTGTTTGGCCACAAGGTGTCAGTACAGTAAGAAATAATTTTCCCAGTGATTAAAGCTCATGAATATTACGTCTTTCTGAGTTTAAGACAGGGTCTTGGTTTGTCACTAAGTTTGGAGTGTAGTCATGCAATCAGGGCTCACTGCAGTCTCAGCCTCCTAGGTTCAAGCAATCCTCCAACATCAACCTCCTGAGTAGCTGGTACTACAGTGTGTGCCATCACGCCTGGCTAACTTTATTTTCTGTAAAGACAAAGGTTTCACTATGTTGCCCAGGCTGGTCTCAAACTCCTGGACTGAAGTGATCCTCCTGCCTTGTCCTCCCAAAGTACTGGGATTATAGGCAAGAGCCACCGCACCTGGCCTAAAGTTTTTATATTGTAGTTCAGTGTTTCATAAATTAATATGACTCAATTAGAAAACACTTCTGATTTCTTAATTGACTTTATATTATTAACTCACATAAAATACAACACTAACATTACTAAAATAATATCTGGAGGATAAGAAATAATTCTTGAAGTATTAAAAATAATAGTATTCATAACACAACTTAATTTTCAAAATTGGGAATGGAATGGAATGATTTTCAAAAATCTCTTCATGATGATGATTTTCTTTTTTTGAGACATAGTCTTATTCTGTCACCCAGGCTGGAATGCAGTGGTGCCATCTCAGCTCACTGCAACCTCTGCCTCCCAGGTTCAAATGATTCTCCTGCCTCAGCCTCCCAAGTAGCTGCGATTACAGGCGCACGCCACTACGCCTGGCTGATGTTTGTATTTTTAGTAGAGGTGAGGTTTCACCATGTTGGCCAGGTTGGTCTCGAACTCCTGGCCTCAGTGATCTGCCCACCTCAGCCTCCCCCGCTTGGCCATGATTATTATTTTTAACATTTAACATCAATGTAAATAAAATATATTCAACTTAAAATTAAGAAAATAATACTACCCATGTGAAATTTTATTCTTTTAACACAATCTGACAGCATACATTAGCCAACAGTCAAAGGACAATAAAGGTGACAAATAGTGTGATAACTACAGAATAATTATATTTAATCTAGTGAGAATAAACAAACTAAATTTCAATTTAATGCTCAATGATTCATTGTACACATAAAAATACACAAGGATACCATATCATTTAACTATACATATCATATATTTATGCATAATGGTAGTTAAATAGTACATAATGTTACTTTTCAATTAATTTTTTGTTTAATTCAAAAATTAAAAATTAAAAATTCCTTAAGAAAAAGTAAGCATTATTTATAAAGATATCTTACTATTTGTAAGCATTGTTATTGTAAGAAACATTTAATGGCTTATTCTCTATTTTGCAAACATTAAGACAACAGATCGATTTTGTAAATGACTTTTTTTTTTTTCTTTTTTTGAGACAAGGCCTGGCTCTGTTGCCCAGGCTAGCGTGCAGTGGCGTGATCTCAGCTCACTGCAACCTCCGCCTTCCAGACTCAAAATTCTCCCACCTCAGCCTCCCGAGTAGCTGGGAACACAGGCACATGCCACGACACCTAGCTAATTTTTGTATTATTGTAGGGATGGGGTTTCACCATGTTGCCCAGTCTGGTCTTAAACTCCTGAGCTCAAGCTATCTGCCTACCTCTTCCTCCCAAAGAGCTGGGATTATAGGCACAAGTCACTACACCTGGCCAATTCTGTACATGACTTTAAGTTTGGCTTTGCACTATAAAAGAAACTTGTAGTTAATAGTATATTAAAAAACGAAATAAGGAGAAAAAAATCAAAAACTGTTTTTTCAAAAGCTCTTTTGACTGATATAGTTAATCTATAAGCTTAAAGTTACTAGGTCATTTATATATCTTGTTCTATGGTTCTTCATTTTTAAAATTTTATTTATTTTTTTGAGACAGGGTCTTGCTCTGTTGCCCAGGCTGGAGTGCAATGGCACGATCATCACTCGCTGCAGCCTCAACCTCCCGGGCTTAAGCAATCCTCCCACCTTGTCCTCCCAAAGTACTGGGATTACAGGCATGAGTCACTGTGCCCAGCTTTTTTGTTTGTTTGTTTGTTTTTTAAAAATACATATTTTAACAAAGCAAAGGGGAAAAAAGAATAATTTAATTTACCTTTATGGATGAAGCAGCATAGAGCATATCTTCCAGAGTGAAATGGCAACACTGGTTCAAGTATTCTTGGCAAAATTCTTGAATCAGCTGCAGATTATACAGGCTATCAGCCAAAGACATAGTTTCTTTCAAACAAATATCTTCAAATAAGAAAAGAGCAAGGTGGTGACTTTGGATTAATTTGATAATAAATATCTCATATCCATCTTGTAATCAGTACAAATACACAATTCTGGTTAACAAACATACATTTATAAATATAGAAGTCATTATACATTAAGACTTAGAAACCAAGCACTATTTTTTTGAACTATCTCCCTCAGAATTATATATGTGTTCTTTTTTTTAAAAAAATCTTCATTACTTATTAAATAATACTGTCTTTTCTTCTGAGACAAGATCCCACCCTGTCACGTAGGCTGCAGTACAAAATAATATTGTCTTAAATATTGGTTATCATCTGTCTACAGTTCAGAAATATTACACTGGAACACTTACCCTCTAATCTGACAACATCGGGACAGTAAAAATGAATAAGGGCAGCTAATGCACAGCCATCTGTCCCATCCTTCAACAAATTTTCTACCAATGGAATGCAAGGCAGTTGCTTAAGTAATGTTTGCTCTTTCCTATAACGAGCCTAAAATATAAAAAAAAAAAAAACATGAAAATAAGTAAGTACCAAGCAACACACACGAAAAAAATCAGTACTGTAAATTCTAATGTATCAGTAATAAAATAAATAATGAGAAATGAGACCACTCACCAATATTTCTTTTTTTTCTAAATAACGGTAGGTATCACCACAGTTAAATACACAGCAACAACAGCTATAGTTTTGAAGCTCAATACTTAATATAATATACTGCTAATCTATACTATGTGACATTTAGCTTAAATATTTAAATATAAAAGCATCACAAAACAGATTCTGAACACTTTGTATTCAAATAATTCTGTTCTTTTGAAGATAATAAAATTAATCCACTTTAATTCAGACTTAATTTAGACAGAAAATTCTTATACGGGAAGAGCAAGAATACTATTCAAGCAGAAAGAGTTATCAAAATGAGGGGGAAGGTATAAGAATATACTATTCTTAAAAGAAATTTGAGGAACTGGAATAGTATCACCAAGACATTCTGGGTTATTATTTGAATGTTGAGGAAACACAAATAGTTAACAACTTTGAAAGTGAAAAAACACCCTCCCAACTTAGGTTTCATTAAGAATTGAGCAAGTATACGGGTTCTTGCTCCCCCTCAGAAAAAGAGAGGAAACCTTTGTTTTCTAAAGATTATTTGGTGTGGCTAGATAGAATTTTTAAAAATAGTTCTCTAAAAAATGAGACATGCTGTAAAAGTAGTCTTAAGAGAATGAATTCAGATCCTGGTTCAGATTCTGGTTCTGCCACTTACTAGTTTTGTGATCTTGGACAAGTTACTTAAACTCTCATTTCTCATTTTCCCATTTGTAAACGGGTAATAATAGTACCCACTTCATAGAACCACTGGAAGATTAAGTAAGATGATGGACACAAAGTGCTATGCATCCTGCTGGGCACATAGTAAGCAATCAATAAAGGTTAGCTATTATTAGTTGTTAACTCTTCTAAAGCCAAGTAAAATAATGCTGAAGATTTAGTGAATGTACACACTAAAGTATTTTACTAGCAAAATATATAACATAAGTTACTGGTATTTTTTTAAGGTTATCAAAACTATTTTTTCTTCTAATTCCATCCAAATTGGTCATCTCTGTATTTTAGAATTAAAATATAATTATGAGATAAAATACTTTCGTGAGAATAAAAATAGAAAAACAAAAATTTATTGAAAGAGAATACCTAACATTTGGTAGTGAAGTTAGATTTCTTTTCAATGCTATCTCTCAGAAAAGCATCAGTATTAATGAAGGAGATACTTATTCCTGGATTTTTCTCACTGGCTACCCAAGGACAAAATTCATGGAACATATTTTCCTCTTGAAGATTTCTGAAGGTTCTTATTAATTAGTGCATAATAAACTCTATTTAAGAATACATCCCTAATTCAGGGGGTAACCATATTCAGAAAAAAATTATTTGCAGTACTATATAGATTCTTTAATTGATTATGAATTTAACATAATCCTTAGAAAAATTCCTCACTTTGCAGCTAAGAGACTGTTTAAAATCAACCATGGGGAGGGAAGAAGAAGGAAGAAAGAAAAAAGAAATCAACCAGCACAGTGGTATCTTCTAGGCTTAAGCTACCGTTCTCACAATTAGTACTGTTCCAGATCCTTACATGCTTTTTCTTCAGTTATCTGGGATCAAAATAGTCTGCCTCTTGGACATCCTCGAAATTGGTCTGGGACTAGTAGTTTGTTTTCAGCCTATGACCTGAATTGGACTAAGCCAAGCACCCAGGGTCATGGAACAAAGAACTGAATTATGTGATTTGTTCTACTCCCTCCTGCAAAGTAGCACTTTGGCACAAGGTGTGTGCAAACAGGCACATGTATGCATGCACACACACACACACACACACACACATACACACAGCTTTATATGACATTAGCAATAAGTATCTATGGTTTAGACAAGACAATCAGAGAATTATGGATGGGATGCTAAAACATTTTCCTAAAGATTGTATTCTAGAAGATATATTAGGTAAATCAACTTTAAATCTTGAGATTATGTCCAGCTCTCAGAAGGTTCATCTGTAATTCATGAAAAAGTCTTTTGCACTTGAACATGCTATTTGCTTTATAAACTCATTGCATGGAAACATGCCCTTTCTTTCTGCAAACGTAGAAGTTTGGCATTTAGAAAGAACACCCTATAATTCAACATTATGATATATTTCTTTTCCTTTTTTTTTTTTTTTAAAAGAGATAGCGTCTCACTCTATTAGCCAGGCTGGAGTGCAGTGGCACAATCATGGCTCACTGCAGCCTCGATCTCCTGGTCTCAGGTGATTTTCCCACCTCAGCCTCTTGAGTAGGTGAAACCACAAGTGTGTACCACTATGCCTGCCTCATTTTTGTATTTTTTGTAGAGACGGGGTTTTGCCAAGTTGCCCAGGCTGGTCTCAAACTCCTGCGCTCAAGGGATTCGCCTGTCTTGGCCTCTCAAAGTGTTGGACTATGCACATGAGGCACCGCATCCAGCCATTATGGTATATTTCTAAATTAGAGTTTTATTCTTGAGGGTGTAAAATAGTTCTTAAGTGGTTTAACACACCCATCCCCATATTTAAATCTGAAAGATCAATCTTTAAGTCAAATCAGAATTTAATATGGTTTTGGTCCACTACTGGTAAGGTCACAGAAAACTTTCTGCTTTTTTAATCACACAAAAAGTGAAGTGTCATCTATAATTCAAGCTGAAAAGGAACTACTTCTGTCAAAAAGATAATTTTTTAAAACTAGAGATGGGGGTTCAATATGTTGTCCAAGATGGTCTTGAACTCCTGGGCTTAAGGAATCCTCTCACACTGGCCTCTCAAAGTACTGGGATTACAAGCGTGAGCAACCACACTCAAGCACAAAGATGATTTTTAAATGCAGGCAATTTATTTGTGCAATTCAAATTAATATTTATTAAATTATTTAAATTAATGAGAAGCTACATTGTACTTTTTTTTTTTTTTTGAGATGGAGATTCCGCTCTTATTGCCCAGGATGGAGTGCAATGGAGCGATCTCAGCTCACTGCAACCTCTGCCTCCCAGGTTCAAGCGATTCTCCTGCCTCAGCCTCCCGAGTACCTGGGATTACAGGCATGCGCCACTACACCCAGCTAATTTTGTATTTTTAGTAGAGATGGAGTTTTTCCATGTTGGTCAGGCTGGTCTCGACTTCCTGACCTCGTCATCTGCCCGCCTTGGCCTCCCAAAGTGTTGGGATTACAGGCGTGAGCCACCGCACCTGGCCCATAAGTTTTTTTTTTTAACCTACTTACTGATAGTCTGTGAATACTGACAAGATTAGCAATAGGATGTTTACCCTTTAAATTATTTTTAGAACTTCTGATCTAAACCTTGGCTATATCTTTTATCTTTCCATTTTACATCACCAAATACCTTAAAATCCAATCTCTATTCAGTGACTAACAGAATTACACGAAATGACTTTACCAGCAAGACATAAACAATACCATTCTACAATTACAATTCTGGAGAGCGAACTGAAGTAGCTGAACAAACTTACTGGAACCAGTTTCCAAAACCATTTGGAAGGAGACTTCAGAGGAAGCAGCGGGAAAAAAGGGGAAAGCAAAGGTAAAGGGAAAATTCATCAGAATTATCTTCAATTAACAAATTATAGTAAAGCTTCTGATAGTGGAGTTCCAAGTTTATAGTTCTCATAACATTTCATATGTTAATTAATATTTTAGTTAAAAATATATAGGTTCCTAATGATAAAGACCACCATCTTCTCCTGTCTCTCTCCTCTCCCCATACAGATATTCATTTTAGGATACCTAGAATATGCTGTATACTTTAGCAGCAAAAAATTTTATTTCTGAGTTTTGGAAACATATGTCATATTAAAAAATAAATCTATGTCATAAAAAGGAAGTAAAAAGATTCTACAGCTAGGTTTGCAATCGTAATTCTTAGGTATTAGTAGACTGTATCTGATAAGGCAATATTCCCCAAAAAGCAAAGTAGAAAGATAATTTCAATAAAAACAAGTATAAAGCAAAGAATAATGTAGTAGAATATACCAAGATTATCATTTATTTCACTATATAAAAAGTTTCTTTTAATTAATGGAAAAAAACGTAGTTGGCAATTGTTACCAGTTAAGATTTTTATAAATGTCTAAAGCAAGTAACTACTCACATAAAGAGAATATAAATGTTATTGAATTTACTATCTAGGGCTGTCCCAAAGAATCTTTCTTCTTTAAAAAAAAAATGAATATAATAAACCCATAATTTCAGATAACATGAATTAATCATTTGTGTTATCTTTGTATCTGCTAAAAAAACTTCTGGCTCTGAATAAATATTTCTTGAAGTGAACTAAAGTAAAGAGGATCTGAGTTAAAATTCATATTCAAAATTTTTATGTAGAAAGCTTTTCCTGTATAAATTAACAGAAAAATAAGATTATTTAGAAAAATAATATAAATAAGGTATTTTCAAGAACTTTAAGAATTAAAAAATGTCACCTGAAGAATCAGAAACATACCAGCTTCCTATATATAAGCAACATTTCTAATAAATTTTTCTTATAGCACCACGAAGAACAGCCTCAACAATTTTGTGGCATGTATTTTAATCTCCCATTTAACTGAATGTTTTTGGCAGCTGCAGTTACAATAGCCACAAAAAGTACAAGAGCAGGACCAAAGAGCAGGAAGCCACTGAAAACGTGTCAGGGTTTCCAATTTGTAACAGAAATTTTAAAGACAAGGATTTTTTTGTTTTCTAGACTAGAAGAACCCATTAAATAGAAACTGGTGATAACAAGAAATTATTGTGGACTATTCATAACAGCAGGTGTACAAAGGAGTCTGCAGTGGTTACAGTTATTCCATATTTCTTGTAAAATATGCAATAATTGGACTTTGTTACTAATTCAGACTGCTCTGGCCTTTCTCTTGCCCCTCCATTGATCTAAACTGGTAACAGCAATCTTCTTAGGGGAGAAAGGGAAACCACAGATTGGCTGTGTGAAGGAAATTTAACTAAAAAGAGTAAATGTACTAAAAGAACAAATAAATATTTATACTACGCACACTTACATACTTATGGTTCAAAAAGCTCAAATACATAGCATCAGTTCCTTGCTGAAGAGTAACTCCATTTCTGAAGTGATCAGCAACTATCCTTTGGTTTTCAGGGAAGAATTAGGCAAACTGCAACATCAAATTCTGTTTTAAGATGTAAATAACCATGAGGACAAAGGGTTTTGTTTTGTTTTTTTTCTCTCTCTCTCTTTTTCCTTTTTATCAGGACCACCAAGGAAGAAACAAAGGGTTTTTTAAAAACCATGGATAACAGGTGAAAAAACTTTTATTAAGCTTCCACTGACAAAGGGGCCAACCTAGGCAGTTCAGATTTTCTGGAATAGTTCTAATTTCAAGTATTCCTTTCAACTGTCTTTATAATACATGCTTGGCTCACCCTAAATTTTGGCTAGTTGTTTTAGGACTTGCCATTAATACTCTCCAAATAATACTCTTCCTCTGGGTATCTACAATATTCTGGAAAGGCAGGATAATTCCTGAACTACTTCTGGGTGCTCTCAGGCCATTCCAGGAGGTTATTGGTTTGGTGTGGTCTTTATCGGAGACCTCAAAGAGTTGGGGTCCTTCAGGGAGTTAATCATGGCTGTGACTTGCCACTGCATGACTTGTTAACTTGTTAGATTTAATCTTTTTTTTTTTTTTTTTTTGAGAGACAGTCTCTCTCTGTCACCCAGGGTGGAGGGCAGTGGAGCTATCTCAGCTCACTGCAACCTCCGCCTCCCAGGTTCAAGCGATTCTCCCACCTCAGCCTCCCAAGTAGCTGGGACAACAGGCATGCACCACCATACTTGGCTAATTTTTGTATTTTTTGGTAGAGACGGGTTTTCACCATGTTGGCCAGGCTGGTCTTGAACTCCTGACCTCAAGTGAACCTCCCACCTAGGCCTCCCAAAGTGCTGGGATTACAAGTGTGAGCCACCATGCCCAACCATTAGACTTAATCTCTTAGCTGTTGTAGATCCAAAAGTTGTGTAGAATCGCTGATGGAATATAAAATGGTACAAACTCTTTTGGAGGGGATTTTGTCAATATTTAACAAAGCTACATACAGTATACATTTACCCCTCAATCTAGCAGTCCAACTTCTAGGAAATGTACCTTGAAAATACATATCCAAAATACAAAAGGCCACATATAACATTATTCTGTGCAGCACAATCTGCAATAGCAAGACACTGGAAACTAATGCCTACACATAGGTATGCAGTTGAAGAAACTATGGCACATGTTCACAAGGGAGCACTATGCTGCTTTAAGAAATAATGATAGGCTGGGCACGGTAGCTCACATCTGTAATCCCAGCACTTTGGGAGGCCAAGGCGGGTAGATCACGTGGTCAGGAGATCGAGACCAGCCTGGCCAATATGGTGAAACCCCGTCTCTACTAAAAAAAATACAAAGATTAGCCAAGTGTGGTGGCGCTCACCTGTAGTCCCAGTTACTCTAGAGGCTGAGGCAGAAAAATGGCTTGAACCTGGGAGGCACAGGTTGCAGTGAACCGAGATTGTGCCACTGCACTCCAGCCTGGGTGACAGAGCGAGACTCCGTCAAAAAAAAAAAAAAAAAAAAAAAAAGAAGAAAGAAAAGATCTCTAGGGACTGTACTGAATGATTTCCAGGATATGCAGTTACTGAAAAGAGCAAACTGCAAAAGAATAAGTTACGTTTTGTGTTAGAAAGGAGGAGAAACAAACATGCACATATGTGCTTGGTCCATTTAGAAGGGTTGGTGGGAAGTACATGTGGAATAAGTAAGGGGTAGAAGAGATAGGGGAGGGAGTAATACTTCTCTGAGTATACCATTTATACAGTTCTGATTTTTGGAATGATGTCAATGTTCTACATAGTCAAAAAACAAAAGTTAACAAGGATGGTGTCAAAAAAGATCAGTAAAATGGAATGAATACAGAAACCAGTTAACATAAATGTGTTTCAAAGGAATAATATAACCACAATGAAGGTGGGGGCAGAGGGAAACCACTTAAGAACACAGGAGTTTGACTATATACTATTAGTCTAAAAAAAAATTGCAAACAAATCTTAAACTCTTCTTAGCTTTTTAGAATTTTTTTTGAGACAGAGTCTCACTCTGTCACCTAGGCTGCAGTACACTGGCACGATCTCGGCTCACTGCAAACTCCGCCTCCCAGGCTCAAGCAATTCTCCTGCCTCAGCCTCCCAAGTAGCTGGGATTATGGACGCATGCCAACAGACCTGGCTAATTTTTGTATTTTTGGTAGAGATGGGATTCACCATGTTGGCCAGACTGGTCTCGAACTTCTGACCTTAAGTGATCCACCTGCCTCAGCCTCCCAAAATGCTGGGATTATAGGCATGAGCCACCACGCCCGGCCAGTAGGTTTATGTTTCGTATTGGTATAACAATTCTGAAACTACTGTATATGTATTGTAGGATTGAGCAAATAAGTAAAATACATGAATGCTCTTGGGAGCCTGAGTTCTCACTGTGGAAGGGGAAGTCCCGTGTGGAATAGGGGAAGCCAGGAAGAACTCTGTGGAGTTTGATTGGAATTGGAGGTTTATATATGAACTCATGTTTGTGTATTTTTAAAATTTTATTTCTGAACTCTATCTACTGAAATAGGGCCTAGAAGTAATGATATTCATGTAGCAATTAGCCACTTAGTGCCCAGATTTTACAGTTGCTAAATACTGTATTCCATAAAAAAAGAATTAAGACTTATTGAAGAAATGGCTGATTTCAGGATTATGGCAAGTAAACTACAAAATGAATCTGAAACATCTTGTTGAGTCAGAAATTAAGTAAGGAGGGGCAAAAAAGAAAAAAAAAAAAAGAGAGACAGATGAATGGGGGCGTATCAAAAGCACAGGAGTCAGTCTGAGGGGACTCCCGTTGGCCAAATCTGAGACCACTTGAGCATCAAAATAAAGAAATAGCTAATTTTAGGTAAAGGAAGGAACGAGATGAGCCTGGAGCATCCTGTAGTGCCAGAAAGGAAGGAAGTGCTCAAAAAACAAAAGGCTTGGGGCATATCCAAGAGATATCAAAGCCAACCGCAAAAAGCTCTCAATGGCTGATGCTGTAAAATTGTGAGCAACAAAATAATGCAGTATTAGATTGTAACCCAAAGTATAAAATATTAATAAGTATACCTGAGTCCACACTGATATAAATAAATGATTGAATATAAAAAATAAATGGGCCGGGCACAGTGGCTCATGCCTGTAATCCCAGCACTTTGGGAGGCCAACGCGGGTGGATCATGAGGTCAGGAGATCGAGACCACCCTGGCTAACACGGTGAAACCCCGTCTCTACTAAATATACAAAAAATTAGCTGGGAGAGGTGGTGGGCACCTTAGTCCCAGATACTCGGAAGGCTGAGGCAGGAGAATGGTGTGAACTCGGGAGGCGGAGTTTGCAATGAGCTGAGATCGCGCTATGGCACTCCAGCCTGGGTGACAAGAGCGAGACTCTGTCTCAAAATAAATAAATAAATAAAAATAAAAATAAAATGGGGAAGAAGACACAAATCTTCCTTACAGAAGAATCCCCAATAGTATACGCAGGCATTCTCCCTTTCAGGGAGTGAGCTTAATTTCCCTCCTTTGGAGTGCAGGATGCACTTCCAAAATAAGAAGGGAAAACCAGTAAATTTATAATGGAGAAACCTAACAAACACTACACTACCGTAACCAAGGGATCACAGTTAATATCACCAGTGATAAATCATGTTCTTATCATGTACCCCATGATACAATATATGATATGATACATGACCTCTCTGGTAGTCTTCTCAAAAAACTTGTAACTCCAGCCTAACCATGAGAAACAGCAGACAAACCCAAATTGAAGAACACTACAAAACGCCTGACAAATATTTAAAAAGGACATCAGTGGAAAGCTGGTAGAATCTAAATAATTTAAAGTCTGTAGTGTACTCAATAATAACGTACCAATGTTACTTTCTTACTGTTCACAAATGGGCTCCAGTTATGTAAGATGTTAACATTAGAGAAAACTGGGTGAAGCTGTACTATCTTTGAAACTTTCCTGTAAATCTAAAATAATTCCATAATAATTTTAAAAGTAAATACATATGGACAAAAACTGATTATAACCCATTATATATCCATTAGCTCATTCAGATAGTAGAGAAATGCTATACAGACAGGTAGATGGGTGGAAGAGGACAAACTTGCTTATAACAGAATGCTAAGTAATAAATATGGAATAAATGAAGGGGTTAGAAAATTACAAATTTGTGACCATCATAGTAAAATTAATTCAGGTAGATATATTCAATGAATGCTAAATCTAGGATGAGGGGAAACTTTCAAGAAAGAGGCTATTTTCTGTGGGAGAGTAACTCTTCTCAAATTACCTATTACAAAAGGAAACATAACATAGCTGTCCCCCCTTGCCCATAGTTTTGCTGCAGTTATTCACAGTCACTGTCTGAAAATACGAATGAAAAATTCCAGAAATAAATAACTCATGAGTTTTAAATTGCATGTTGTTCTGAGTAGTGTGATGAAACCACATGCTGTCCTATTCCATCCAGTGTGGGAAGGGAATCATACCTCTGTCCAGCATTCCATGCTGTATATGCTACCTGCCCATTACTGTATAAGAAAAAACATAGTGTAGATAGAGTTCAGTACTATCCGAGATTTCAGGTATGCACTGGGGGTCTTGGAACATATCCTCTGAGGATAAAAAAGGACTACTGTAACCCTGCAGTCAAGAAACCAGAAAATATCTTAACCAACTGATCAAAATGAACATTATCTAGCAGGGGTAAATGGATATCATGTGCCTCTGGATATTACATTGTGATAAGGACACAATTTACATAGTATTCCAGCCTGAAAAGCATAATCTTCATCTAATAATGAGGAAATATTAGAAAAAGCCAAATTTAGAAATGTTCTATTAAAACGGCCTGATTCTTCAAAAATATCAAGGCCACGAAGAAAAGAAAAGCTAAAGAACTGCTTCAGTTTAAAGAAGACTAGGGATATGACAATGAAATAAATTAATGATAAAATGGGAACATAAATGATAAAGTATTACACTGACATTAAATTACCTGTACTGTCATTGTGGAAATGAATGGCCTTGTTCTTAGGAAATAGACACTGAAGTGTTAAGGGGCAAAGGGACATGATATATGCAACCTTCTTTCAAATGTGGTAGAACAATTTGTGTGTGTGTATGTGTGTGTGTGTGTGTGTACACTGAGAGAGAGGGAGACAGAATGATAAAGGAAATGTGGCAAACTGTTGAAAAACTGATGAATCTGAACACAGAGTTTGAGAATTCTTTTTATTATTCCTGCAACTTTTTGTAAGGGTGAAATTATTTCAAAATAAAATAAAAGTTCTTTAAAAGTTATATTAGATCTATACCAATCCAAGTCTTTATAGGGTCTTGTGTCCAAATGCACAAGACTATTAATTTATAAAACTGTTAAGAGAAATCTAATGGTTATCATACTCTTAGGTAAAGATTAAAACCATGGTACCATCTCTGAATTCAAAAAAATGTTTAAAATGCCAAGTTCTCTTAACTATACTAAATGAGTTAATAATAGAACAGGGACATACTCTAGGTTGTTGTGTTTCCTGTAAGGGCAAGTAAACTATTATGAAAGATAAATGGTATGCTGATATTAGGGATTAAAAAAAAGAAACGGCCAGGTGTGGCAGCTTACACCTGTAATCCCAACACTTCGGGAGGCCGAAGTGGGTGGATCGCTGGAGGCCAGGAGTTTGAGACCAGCCTGACCAACATGGCAAAACCCCATCCCTATTAATATAAAAAACATTAAAAAAAATAATAAGAAGAAGAAATGATTTAGCACTGACCACAGAAGCCTACACATTGGCCAGGCAAAGTGCCTGTAATCCCAGCACTTTAGGAGGCCAAGGCAGGTGGACTGCTTGAGCTCAGGAGCTTGAGACCAGCCTGGGCAACATAGTGAGACCCTGACTCTACGAAAAGTAAAAAAAATTACACGGGCATGGTGGCACATGCCTGTAGTCCCAAGTAGTTAGGAGGCTGAGGTGGGATGATTGCTTGAGCCCAGGAGATCGAGGCTATAATGAGCCATGATCTCGCTACTTCATTCCAGCCTGGGCAATAGAGTGAGACCCTGTCTCCAAAAAGGAAAAAAAAAAAAAAAAAAGAAGCCTACATATGGATAGATTTATAATTATAGAACAGAATCTTAAAGGTAGGATTCAAAACAAAAATTATCTAATTTAGGCAGGCCATGTCATCACAGTTTCTTAACTAAAATAATGGTACAAAAGAAATCAAGGTAAATCTAAGAGTCAAATGAAATGATGTATCTGAGAATGATGTGCTGTATTTGAACATTAAATGTTTTATATATTTATATACATAATAGACAACTTAAGTGCAAAGTTATAGGTTACAAATTATCGTTTTCTACATTGTGCACTGAAGAACACTAATTCTATGGGATGCTAGTAAAAGTCAATTCATAAAATAGTTCAAAGATAAAAAATGTTTGGAAAATGGCTAGACAGTCTCTTTGACTGGACCGTTAATGTACTAAAATGGATTGTAACATTTTCAAAGGGGCACAGACTAGGCAGCATTTCCCAAATGTATTTTACTTCAGAGCCCTTCTCTCAAATAGTACTACTTGAAGAAACAGCATTTGAGGGAGAAAAAAGTGGGTTACAGTTTTTAACTGTTAAGGAATTTTAGTCAAGGGAGAAATTCATAAGGGCTGAAGTAATCAGGCAGAGGTATAAGCATTTACCTACTCTCTCACAGGGGGAAAGTGTAGTCTATATTGAGATACTCCTTAAAGTGAAAAGCAATTAGAGTTCTGTGGATGTCTTTTCTCCAAAGGTAATTCCTTCATCTACTTCCTACTCCCTTGTAAAATACCTCACAAATATTTCTTTTTAAAAAGTAGCAAACGCCACACTAAGTAAACATGTATCTTTAATACTTTGAGAAACATTGGCTGGGGTGGTGTCTCATACCTATAATCCCAGCACTTTGGGAAGCCAAAGCGGGCAATCACCTCAAGTCGGGAGTTCAAGACCAGCCTGGCCAACATGGCGAAATGCCATCTCCGCTAAAAATACACACACACAAAAATTAGCTGGGCGTGGTGGTGCACGCCTGTAATCCCAGCTACTGGGGAGGCTGAAGCACGAGAATTGCTTGAACCCAGGAGGCCGAGGTTGCAGAGAGGTGAGATCATGCCTCTGCCCTCCAGCCTGAGTGACGGAGCAAGACTCTGTCTCCAAAAAAAAAAAAAAAAAAAAAAAAAAAAAAAGAGAAACATTAAACTTCATTCTCTATATAGTTAGTATTAGAATACAAACGCATGAATTCATAGCTCTTTCAAAACTGATTCTGCCACACTCATCCACTCAGTAATTCCCACAAGTGCCTTCACTTGTAACTTAGTGTCTCTACTTAAATTGTTCCCTATGACCTAGTATCATGAAATCTACTAATGCCCTGTTAAAGTCCCACATCTTCTAGAAGGTATTCCTAGATATTTCATGCATACAGTTAGCATAAATCTACTAGTAATATACATATAGAAAAGTCTATGATAACTATTTACTATTTTCACCAACCTTTTGTTTTTTTTCTCTTATGTTTACTAACATATTGAGAAGGGAAAAACTGAGCATCTTTTTAATTACAGAATTTAGAAACCGATTAATCCAATCTTTTACTTTTTACAGATTAAAAAAAAAAACAAAAAACAAAACAAAACAAAATAAGGCCCAGAGAGGTCAAGTGCCTTTGTAAATGTCATGAAGTTATTTAGCGACAGAACTAGCCTGACTTTATGTGCAATACTCATTTTACCATAGTACTTTATACAAACTCTTCAAGAGAATCAATGTTGCACTTAATGTCATCTTAGCTATAAACTTCAGAAATCATTCAAGTACGGCTTCCAAATTTAGCAAATATACACAAGATGCTCACACAATACAAGACACCTGTGCAACTTATTAAAAAAAGCTATTTGTTGTTTCTCTGGCATTCAAATTTAATTGGGCACCCTATTTTACAGTCAAAAGAAGTATTAGAAGCAAAATGAGCAACTTGGGAAAAAAAGAGAAAATAACATTAGTAAACTGTTTAAACAAAACATTTTCCTAGGACATGACACTATTTAAAATGCCTTTCTCTTAGGACACCACCCAATCCAATGATCAGAAATACATCATTGGAGGATCTAATATCCTAAAGAAATACCTTTGACATCTTTCATTTCAGTCCAACCCTCATAATTTATAGTACAAGTATCCTTCAACATGTGCATATATTTTACCAAGAATATGGTTATAAAAAGATATTTCATAAAACAAATTCTATTGGACATCTGACTTAAGAGTAGTTGGGCAAGGACAAAAGGTAAGATATGTTATTATCCAATACCACGGGCTTTGTCTATAGCTGGACAAGCAATAGGCAACAGGGTGAGGCTCCTGTGTACACGTCACTAGAAAAGCTGACTGAAGTAGATGGAAAGCGTGGCAACTTCTTACCAAATGTACAGTAATAAGAAAGAGCAAGTCATTTTCTCTCTCATTTGTAAAAGAAAAAAAGGAGCATGAATTTTGCTTTTACAGAGTTAAAAACCAAAATTGGAATGATAATATTTCCAGCCAAACCAAGTACATAGTTCAAATGCCAAAAACCCCATTGTTAGGAAACAGAGCAAGATTCCCTTCCCTAGTTTATTCTGTGATAGTATGTTTCTTCATAATGACAACACCTGAACCTACGGTAAGATATGTTAAATTAACCCTTATTTTCACAAAGATTCAATTTTCAAAAACAATGGGGGGAAAAGGATAAAATTCATTGGAAAATGAAGGGGTAAATGCTATGTATGTGCTAAACTAAAAATGTATACTAACCAAATATTTAAAAATTAACTGCACAATCATTTCTTTATTCACTCAGTCACTCATTCAACAAATAACAGTTGTACAGTTAATATGTGCAACTGCATGGAGCTAAGTGCTGTGAAAAAGTAAAAGCCATGTAATACAATAGTGTCTAGATTCCATACAGTTTTTCTCCAGGATCACTTTACTTGGTTGTTTGAAATACAAATGGCATTTTTTTTTTTCATTAAAAAAATGTTTACTGGGCACTCTGTCATCATATAAAATCCCCATTTGGTTCAAAATGTATATGCAATACTACAGAACTTAACCATTATATATAATACAGAAGATTTCTATAGAGAAATTTCATTAGTGTTATAACTTAGAATGATGCTACCTCAACCTTATTACTGATAAAAGCCAGGAGCAAAATTGAGGGGCAGGATTATACGTATCTCCAAGGCAGAAGTTTCAGCTCCTATGATAAGAAAAAGAGAAAGGGAAGGAAGCTGACAAGAAAAGACTGTGGGATGTAACAGGTAAGAGGCAAGGACAGAAATTGGCTGGCAGCAGGGAAATGAAACATAATCTGGGGTGATGGGAAAAAAGGAGAATTCCTTTCCAATCTACCTTTAGGGGAAAGGACCTCAACAGAGTTAGGATGAAGGATTAAGCACAAATCGTATTTTCAGGAGCCAGTCAGTAAACCAGATGGGGGAAAGCATTGTGATCCCAAAACATCAAAATCAGACAAAATTGTACATGGTCCTCCACAAGATTTTTCTATTGAAGTTGATAAGAGACAGAACAGCTTCCCTTTTCCTTCCTTTTTCCTTTCTCTTTTTACGGAGAGATCAGTGACTAGTGGAATAAGAATAAGCTCAAAATAATAGAAGTACTGTGTAATAATGAAGAAACTTTAATCCAAACAGAGAATAAGGTTTCTGAATTATTACAATTTCTTATACCTCAATTCTAATACTATACAACATGTTTAAAAGGTTCCAATTACAATACATTTTAAAAGACGTAAGATATACTATATTACAGAAAATATACTTGTGGTCTTAGCATATGACAAACACACAACTAAATTTTCAGAGAAGAAAACTCTAAAAGTCTGAGAGTTTTAAAAGAATAAATCCATGTTAATGTTTCCTCTTTCTTCACAGAATAACCACACTGTACATTTTGAATATATACATATTTATTTTGAGATGGAGTCTTGCTCTGTTGCCCAGGTTGGAGTGCAGTGGCGTGATCTCAGCTCACTGCAACCTCTGCCTCCCGGGTTTAAGCGATTCTCCTGCCTCAGCCTCCTGAGTGGCTGAGATTACAGATGTACGCCACCATGCCCAGCTAATTTTTGTATTTTCAGTAGAGATGGGGTTCATCATGTTGGTCAGGCTGGTTTCGAACTCCTGACCTCATGATCTGCCTGCCTCAGCCTCCCAAAGTGCTGGTATTATAGGTGAGCCATCACGCCCCATGAAATTCTGGGAATATTGTTTTAAATGTTGGTCAAACGTTGGTCTTGCTGCAAGTCATTATAAAGGCTGAACATTTAAAATTGTTTTCTTGTTGTTTTATACATTTTACCAAAGAAAGGCAAACTGCTATTTTTGACAAAAGAACCTTAGAACTTGAGTTCTAGTCATTAATACATTTTTTTACAAATACCATCATCCAATTAACCTTCACTTTGTACTTCTCTTTACTTAGTGTTTACAGCATGGCTTTCTAGGGTACAGTTAACACCACTAAAAAATAATTTAATAAACACAACTATTAACATTTCCCAAAATAATACAAATATGTGAACATACATACAGTCTCATAAAGGCACCTTTTGTGTTTGAAATATATACCTTTTGACCTCCTGGAGCTTCAACTGTGTGATGTTCTTTCAGTTTTTGTTCTTGTTCCATTATGTCTTTCAAATGTTCATTTACCTTAAAATATAAAAATATCAGTTTGAATTTGTATTTTTTAAAATTTATTTTCAAATATAACAATAAAATAACACACATTAAGATGCCTATAGTCAGAGCCCTGATGTCAAGTACCAGTCTCACTCAAACAAAGAAAATTTCAGCTTCACAACCAGAAAAAAATTGTTTATGGATACTTATTTGATAATCTAGAATTCATTAATTTATCAAATAGTTGTTAGGCAGATACTATATGTCAAAAACTGGTTGGGGTGCGAGGGAAAAAAAGGTACTCGGTAATGTCAGTTTTAATGCTTAGGAAGCAAAATAACATCAAGTAAAATTTTACAATTTTAGATTTTAGAACTAGCAAATGAAAGTTATTTTCCCTAAAGTTAATGTTGTTATTATCAATAAATAACACTGTGAATCAAGTTCTTAAGGTGTGATTTCTGACATGTCCATGATCATGGGGGAATTTAGGGCAGTCATAATGCCACAGTTAAAACACATGCAAAATTTTTGCATATGAAAACTTTTTGGGGAGAGAGTTTAATTTCTCTCTCATCAGATTATTCAAGCAGTCCATAATCCAAAAACAGTTAAAAAAAAAAAAAAGTCTACATGGTGCATAAATTATATCTTGAGAAGACTTTAGATAATTTTGGATTTTGAGTTAATGATTTTAAGGTCACTCTAGTACCAATCAATAAAAGTTCAAATTTATTAATTATGGCACTGTAGAAAACATTAATGCCATTAGCCACCAAAACTTTCAGTCCCCATTTTGTTTCTGGCACCTGAGAATTCCCTTTTCTTCCTTTAAACTCAACTCTGCAGTATAAACTTTTCTAATTATATTTATCAAGCATGCTTAGGTGTTCCTAACAGGAAGAGTTATAGTTTTAGTCTGACTGTTAACAAAATCATTCATATTTTCTTCTTCTTTTTTTTTTTTTTTTTGAGACGGAGTCTCACTCTGTCGCCCAGGCTGGAGTGCAGTGGCACCGTGTCAGTTCACTGCAACCTCCGTTTCCTGGGTTCAAGCAATTATCTTGCCTCAACCTCCCGAGTAACTGGGATTACAGGCGCCCACCGTTACACCCAGCTAATTTTTAAAATATTTTTAGTAGAGATGGGGTTTCACAATGTTGACCAGGCTGGTCTCAAACTCCTGACCTCAGGTGATCCGCCTGCCTCGGCCTCCCAAAGTGCTGGGATTACAGGCATGAGCCACCATGCCCAGCCCCATATTTTCCATCATGGTAATATACGGTGTTACAAAGCAGTTTTGTAACACCCATGTATCTTTAAGCATTTTGGTCTCTTTACCAATTGGGGGAGGGGAGGAAGACGGGACCAAATCCTGGTAAAGTTTATAATGTTTTCTATTGATTTGTTTTGTAGTATTTTCATTCCCCACACCCTCCACCCCCAACTGTTTTTTTGGAGACACAGTCTCAATCTGTCAGCCAGGCTGGAGTACAGTGGCGTGATCTTGGCTTACTATAACCTTTGCCTCCTGGGCTCAAGCAACCCTACTGTCTCGGCCTCTCAAATAGCTGGGGCCACAGGCATGCACCACCAAGCTTGGCTAATTTTTGTTTTTTGTTTTGTTTTTGGTGGAGACAGGATTTCACCTTGTTCCCCAGATTGGTCTTAAACTTCTGGACTCAAGCGATCCACCTGCCTCAGCCTCCCAAAGTGGTGGGACTACAGGCATAAGCCACCACACCCAGCCTCATTCCCTTTAAGTTAAAAAACAAACACTTTCTAATTCATTGTCAGGTAGTCGTAATTGATCTGCCAGTTTGGAAATATCCTTGTTTTTATTTTTTTCCCTATAGAGGAAATATCTTCATTTTTAAAGAGGTTTTTTATCTGATTCTGTCCAAAAAGCAAAGTGGTCACAAATTAACATTTTAAACCACCATTCACTCCTTTATTTGCACATTCAACAGATATCTACTGAATGTCAGTTATGTGCCAGATACTGTATTAAGAGGCTAGGTATACAATGGAGTACAAAGTCAAAATGATTCCTGTCCTCATGAAGCAGGGGAGATAGGAAAACCATTTGTAAATGCTATAAATAAATTAAAATGTGAGTAGAAAATAATGGGAGCAGGAAGACCTGTTTTAGAAAAGATGGTTACATCAGACAAGGCCTTTGCTTTGGTCTAAATGTTTGCCCCCCAGAGTTCATATTTGAAACTTAATCCCCAATGTGTTAATATTAAGAGGTGGAGCCTTTTGGGGCATGATTAAGTCATGAGACTCTGCCCTTGTGTATGGATGGGGTTGGTTCCTTTATAAAGGGGGTTGAAGGAGCACAGTGGCCTTTTGGCCATGTGAGGACACAATAAGAAGCTGCCATTCTGAAGCAGAGAGCAAGTCCTCACCAAAAACTGAATCTGCTGGCACCTTGATCTGGGAATTCCCAGCTTTCAGAACTACGAGCAATGGATATCTGTTGTTTATAAATTACCTAGACTAGGGCATTTTGTATTAGCAATCCAAACAGACTAAGACAATTTCTTTAAGAAGTAACTTTAAGCTGAGATCTTAAAGAGAACAAGTTGGCTATGGAAAAAGTAGAGAAAACAGCATTCCAGAGAGAGAATGAAAAACATAAGCAAAAGCCCTGTGGTAGGAAAAATGCTTGCGTGTTTAAGTAACAGAATGACATAGTGATCCCAAAGAAGTCACAAAATGAGATTTGAAACAGAGGTAGAGCCAAATAATATAAGGTTGATATATTCACGATTTTTGTGTACCTCTGCGTGATTCAATCATCCAATATCATCTTGTCTTCTGTGATTTTGCTTTTTTGTTTTTAAGTTTAAATTCATTTTAGCCACTATGCTGATAATTATTTTAGCCATGTTATTGCCATTTTTTGTTGGTAGGTTTTTTTATACTTGTGGATGCATTATCCAGGACAAAAGGCAACTGGGTTAGGATGAGCCAAAACAAGAGCCAGAAGGAGAAAACATATACTAAATCTGAGAGGTAAGGGTGAAGTCATAATGAGAGAATAAAAAATAATGCTGGGGCTAGTAGAATGGATCAAGGGAAAAAATACACTGCAGTTCAGGTTGAATCAAATTGTTTTAAACCGAATTTGAAAATGGAATAAGGTGGATATGACTGCATAAAGGGAATGAACATTCCTAGGTAAGTGATTTCCTTAATTTTGTGTAGATTTCCAAAGTTCCAAAGTACCTAGCTTAATTTAATGGCTTAAACTATCTCTTCTCTTTATTAATTTAGTTACTGTTTATTAAATATAATCTCTTTGTCAAACACTGTGCTAGTCTAGACACTAAAACTGAAAAGAAGAAAGAAGGTCATCATAGGCACTAGAAATAAAAAGTTCATTGTACCTATCCTCACATAGACTATTCTAGTTAGGAAGACGGATTTTAAAAAATTAAATGATTAAAAAAGTAATTAGTCTGAAAGTGCTATGAAAGAAAAAAGGTAGAGTGTTCGAGTATAGAAAACAAGGGGTTGATAGAGGCACTTCATTTAGATAAGGTTGTCAGGGAAAAGTGCTATTCAAGCTGATGGAGAGCAGAAGCACTAAGCCATGCAGAAAGCTGGGAGCTGAGTTGCCCGGGAATAGGAAACATGAGGTTCAATGGTTCAGAGATGAGAAAAGGCATAGAGCAGGAATGAAGTCAAATAAGTGAGAAAGGGGAACAGTGGCCATGAGCCTAGCATGGAGTACACAGGGTCAGAGTAGGTGGTACCTTGCAGGCCATGATAAATTTTACATTTTATTTTAAGGGTAAAGTGAAGTCACTAAAGAGTTTTGAGCAAAAGAATGGCCTGATCCAAGCTGCACTATAAAAAGATACTTTTAGAATTCTGGTTCTGGTAATAGTAGAATAGCATGCATCACACTAAGCTCTGCAGAGAGCAATTATAAACTCTGGACAAAATATACAAAGCATCTGTTGGAGGTACTGGTGAGCGACCAAGAGCAAGTAGAAGCAAGAAAGAATTCAACTTTGAAAAAGAAAGAAACATACTGAGTGAAATCCATGTTTATATGGCCTTACCCTCAATTCAACAGTGCACTGTGACTAGAACTCAAGGAGAAAACTGTAGTCTGGTTGGCAGGAGGAATCAAGGGAGAAATCTGGCACTGCCAGAGTAGCTGGATATTGAGGAGGAATATTGTAGGAAGGGTAATGGGTGAGGCCCAAAATCTGCATATAAACTTCCCTCAACTCTTGGCTGAGCCCTAGACTGGGCATGTGTAGGAAAGATTTTAAGAAATGCAGGGAGAAGACAACTGCTGAGAAGTCAAAGAAATTGCCACCATAGGGGAGCCAGAGTTTGGTGTTCAAATCCTACCAAGTAGAGGAGGGCTTGGTAAACACCTTGGGTTTTCCACTGAAACTTCAAAAAGGTGGTTCAAGCTTTAGAAGTAAAAATTGAGTTTAAATTAAGGACAAAAAATTATTGATTGGATTTGCCTTTTTGATACACTCAGGAACAATTTCAGGGTAGGAATGGGTATGGGAGAGAGATAACAGCAGGCTAAAGAAATAGCAAACAACTCTTGAGAGATTCTGTTGTATGGAGAAATAGGCTTGTATTAGGATGGGGAAGTTTTGTTTCTTAGGATGGAAGACACTAGAGCAAGTCTGTTTTTTTTTTTTCTTTTTGAGATGGAGTCTTGCTATGTTGCCCAGGCTGTAGTGCAGTGGTGCAATCTCAAGTCACTGCAACTTCCACCTGCCAGGTTCAAGTGGTTCTCCTGTCTCAGCCTCCCGAGTAGCTGGGACTACAGGCGCACATCACCACGCCCAGCTAATTTCTGTATTTTTAGTAGAGACAGGGTTTCGCCATGTTGGTCAGGCTGGTCTCGGATTCCTGAGATGATCCACCCGCCTCAGCCTCCCAAAGCGCTGGGATTAGAGGCATGAGTTGCTGTGCCCAGCCTCCAAGTCTGTATTCTTTGTTTGTTTGTTTTGTTTTGAGATGGAGTCTTACTCTGTCACCCAGGCTGAAGTACAATGGCACCATCTCGGCTCACAGCAACCTCTGCCTCCCAGGTTCAAGCAATTCTCCTGCCTTAGCCTCACAAGTAGCTGGGATTACAGGCACCCACCACCATACCCAGCTAATTACTGTATTTTCAGTAGAGTGGGGTTTCACCATGTTGGCCAGGCTAGTCTTGAACTGTCTACCTCAGGTGATCCGCCTGCCTTTGCCTCCCAAAGTGCTGGGATTCCAGGCGTGAGCCACCACACCTGGCCCAAATCTGTATTCTTACGAGAACGATCCAATAGGGAGCTTCAAGAGTCAGACGACGTGGGAGTGAACAAATAACAGTGTGGTCCCAGACCAGCAGCATTAGTATCACCTGGAGCTTGTTAGAAATGCACTCTCTCCTGCTTCACCTTAGACACCTCCTCATTCAGAGCAGCCATTTTAACACGTTCCCAGGTTCTTATGGTTTGAATATTTGCCCCCCTCTGAAATTCATGTGGAAACTTAATCTCCACTGGGCAGTACTGAAAGGTGGGGACCTTTAAGAGGTGATTGGCTTATGAGAGCCGACCCAATTCACACATCAATGGATCAACAGGCTATCGCTAGCAGCTTTATAAGACGGGGAAGATAGAGCTGAGCTAACATGCTCAAACATATGATTCCCTGTGCTGCCTCAGGACTCTGCAGAGCCCCAACTTAGCAAGAAGGCTCTCACTAGTGGCCTCTTCACCTGGGATTTCTTAGCCTCCATAGCTATAAGAAATAAATTCCTTTTTGTTATAAATCACCCAGTTTCAGGTATTCTGTTATTGTTATTATTATTATTATTCTTTTTTTGAGAGAATCTCACTGTCACCCAGGCTGGAGTGCACTGGCATGATCTCGGCTCATTGTAACCTCCGCCTCCCAGGTTCAAGTGATTCTCCTGCCTCAGCCTCCCGAGTAGCTGGGATTATAGGCATCCGCCACCATGTGCAGCTAATTTTTATATTTTTAGTAGAGACAGGGTTTCGCCATATTGGCCAGGCTGGTCTTGAACTCCTGACCTCCCACCTGCCTCGGCCTCCCAAAGTGCTGGGATTACAGGCGTGAGCCACTGTGCCCGGCCCAGGTATTCTGTTATAAGAAGAAAAATGGACTAATACACCAGGTGATTTTTATGTACATTAAAATGTAAGAACTGAAATAGAGGACCAATGACCATGAAAAAGGGAAGAAAGTTCTAGAGCAAGTAGTGGAGAACTCACATTTGATGTGAAGGGGGAAATTCTTCATTCTAACAGCAGGACAAAAGGCAATGAGTGCTAATCCAAAACTGTTTACAGATTTGCTAGTATAAAGGGAAGATAATTCCCATCTAAAGCCTTCCCATCTCTGGTCTCAAGAAAAGATAAGGCAAATTTAGCTGACAGTAGTAGGGAAAGGGTTACAGAAGGTCCGAGAATCAGGAAAATGGGTAACAGTTGTCATGAAGCGTGGGAAAGCAAACTTAAGGACACATTTCTTGGACTGGCAGTGGAAGTTTGTGCTTATGAACTTAAAGTGAAACCAACTTCCTTGTGTAAATTTCTCCAGCAATATTTGCCTCTGCAAGTGCAGGTTATAAATAAAATGCGTAACTGAGCTAAACCATCTGAGCTGTTACCAAATGAGTAACAGGGAGGGAAGGGGAGACATAAGAACTGAGGGTACTTATAAAAATCTAAGTTCAAGATGGACAAATATGAAGTCCAACAAGATTGTGAGAAATTAATAGGCTCAATGGTTTATAAGTCATAATGAGGTTGAACATTTTTAAATTAATATTTAAAGCAAGTGAGTTAGGAAGATAGGAAAAATTGTTCAAGAATGGGAAGTCTGTAATGGGATGTGAAGCTTGCACAGTTTCTCAAGATGAATAGGTCTAGAACGTGACTGTGATTTTCTACAGCTGAGGAGGAGTGTGGGAAAGATTACTAAAGATGAAGAAATAAAGGAACTCCAGAGGCAAAGTATTAAGCAGTCCTTCTACAATGATACTGATATTATGGATAATGAAGATAGCTGTAATAGTGTTTTTTACATTTAGCTTTTTATTGCAAGCTTCATGCCAGCTTTCAAGAAAAGATACCTGGAAATATAACTTCTAGTGCTTGTCTTCAGATAAGGTGTAATTTTCTCTTGGCTGACAGTGGTAAATGAAAGTGGATCAAGACAAATTAACTACTCAAATTTGCAAAGGGAGTGATAAGCTGACAAATTAAGCATCTTCAAAGCATAAATCAGTTTCATAAAAATTTCCAAGAAGAGAAATCCACAATCATGATCTTGTGCAACTTGGTCAAGCAAACCTAAGAATCCTCTAACCGGAAAAGTAAGAAAATTATTTCATTCCTGAAATGAATTCAAAAAATATTTACTGAACACCCACTGTGTATAGTTCACTATTAGGAGTGCTCTGAATTTTTCCATAATCTGGTATGAACTAGATTAATCATTAAAAATGATTATAAATATTGGCCAGGCATGGTGGCTCACACCTGTAATTGCAGCACTTTGGGAGGCTGAGGTGGGTAGATCACTTGAGGCCAGGAGTTCGAGACCAGCCTGGCCAACATAGTGAAACCCCGTCTCCACTAAAAATACAAAAATTAGCCGGGTATGGTGGCAAATGCCTGTAATCCCAGCTACTTGGGAGGCCAAGGCATGAGAATTGCTAGAACCTGAAAGGCAGAGGTTGCAGTGAGCCACTAGCCTGGGTGACAGAGCGAGACTACTTCTCAAAAAAAAAAAAAAAAAAAGAATAATTATAAATATTGCTGAGTATACAGAAATCTATTTTCATCATTTTAAGCTTTTTTAATAAAAAAATTTAAGTATATTTTACAACTTAAGTTTGCACTCTGATTTGAAACAAAAAGAGTAATGAAGTGGCAATGTATAATTTAGAATTTCACATTTTCTGGCTATGAGATGCAATTTACTCAAGTGAGTATAATCCTACCTTATTTATCCAGTACATGACAGCGTCCTCGATATCATAGGGCAGATCCGTGGCTTGGAAAAAAGCTGAATACTGCTGAGCACACGCAATTACTTTTTCTATACTGACCATTTCTACAGTATAAGCCATCATGAGGGTATCTATCATGGCCAAATGTGCACTCTGAAAATATAAAACAAGAACAAATCGTTTAAAAATTATACTTAGAAATTGCTTTTTATATATTTTGAAATGTTAATGACATCTCCTAACAAGCAGAAGAATAACTACACAAGACCAGCCTTAATAAGAAAGCATAAATTATAGATGCTAAAGATGAGCTAACTGAACCAAACTAATTTATTGTTCAAATACATATTGAGGATCTATATTTAAGATACTCATTATCTTCTACTCCAAAGATGCTTCTTTTCCTGTTTTTCCTATTTTTAATAATGTCATAGTTGCTTACTCAGCAATATAACCTACCAACTTCAGAACCATCTTTGATGGTCTTTCCTCGTTCTTCCCACCCACATAGTACAAGTTTATAGATTCTCTATCTTTCAAATCTTCCCTCTTCCTCATTCTGATTGTCACAGTTCCAATTCAGACCCAAACATTTCTCACACCTGAACAAGGCAAAAAATTCTTTAACTGGTTTTCCTGCCTCCAACTTCTTCCTCATCTAATTCATCCAGAACAGGACTTCTAGCCTTTGGCATAGATAGATAAGATTTGGGATGGATGGATGGACAGACAGACAGACAGACAGACAGACAGACACACACACACACACACACACACACACACACACACAGTTATATGGAAGTTCTAAAAAAAAATCACAAACATTACAGAAGTATATAAAGTGCCCCTCCTCCACCAGTTTCTTCAGTCTGGTATATATTCCTACAAAAAAGTTTAATGCCTATCAAATATGTATACATTTACACTGTTTAGCATTACAAACAATGTTACAACATTGTATTTCTCCAGGTATAATTCTTAGTTGTGGCTACTGGGTCCAAGGGCAACCACAACTTAAGTTTTGATAGATAACCACTAATATAGTCTCTAGACAGGTTACACCAACTTATCTCCCACCAACAATGTTATCAGTCTGCCTGTTTCTCCACATTTTTGACAACATTAGATATTATTCACTTTAAAACTCTGTATCAGCATGAAAGTTTCAAAGACCTCACTCTTGTTTGATTTTACAATCCTGATTATTACTGAAGATAAGCATCCTTTTACGTGCTTTAGCAACCATTTGTATTTCTTCTTTGTTAAACTACCTGTTCAATCTTTTGCCTATTCTTAATTGATTTGTAAGAGCTTGGTATACATTAGGTACTTTAACCTTCTGTCACTGAGGTAGCAAATACTTTCCCCTAGTTTGTCGCCAAACTTTCAACTTTAGGGTACCTTTTATTGTAGAGTTTTAAATATTTACTTGGTAAAATCTGTTAATTTCAATGTTCTCCTTTATGACTTTGGAGTTCATAACATGTTTATAAAGGTCTTCTCCAACCTCAAAATATAGAAATATTATTCTCGGCCGGGCGCGGTGGCTCAAGCCTGTAATCCCAGCACTTTGGGAGGCCGAGACGGGCGGATCACAAGGTCAGGAGATCGAGACCATCCTGGCTAACACGGTGAAACCCCGTCTCTACTAAAAAATGCAAAAAACTAGCTGGGCGAGGTGGCGGGCGCCTGTAGTCCCAGCTACTCAGGAGGCTGAGGCAGGAGAATGGCGTGAACCCGGGAGGCGGAGCTTGCAGTGAGCTGAGATCTGGCCACTGCACTCTAGCCTGGGCAACAGAGCGAGACTCCGTCTCAAAAAAAAAAAAAAAGAAAAAAAAAGAGAAATATTATTCTCTATTTTTTCCATAACTTTAATTCCATCTAGAATTTATTTTTGACAATGTTATAAACTAGTGGCTAGCTGTTTTTTCCAAATCAGAGATTGCATCATATCATTCTCTCATAAAGTCTACCTCATTTTCTACATAATGAAATCTAAACTCCTTAACAGACGTAAAGTTTCTTTCTTATTAGCTGGTTTGTACTTGTTAGTCTAGCCTTATAATCTACCATTTCCTTCTCCAATCTGCTATCAGTTTTCAAGTTTTTGTGCCCTAGCTTGTTGTCCTCCTAACAATATAGACTAAGTTTTGTCGTTGCTTTGAATATTACTCTAATTGTGAAGATTTTTCCAGTTCTCTTTCCAATCAAAATGACTCACTCAACCTATCAATGAGTACAGATTCCTACAGAATACTGTTTCTGCTTGCATTAACCCCTAAATTATCTAAAGTATGGTATCAGCACTGGTATTTTTAAACAGCT
Source organism: Theropithecus gelada (assembly GCF_003255815.1). Taxonomy (NCBI): domain Eukaryota; kingdom Metazoa; phylum Chordata; class Mammalia; order Primates; family Cercopithecidae; genus Theropithecus; species Theropithecus gelada. The sequence continues at coordinate 164,954,592 of NC_037668.1, forward strand.
TCCCCAGGTGATGCTAATGAGCAGCCAGGGTTGAGAACCACTGATTTCTCTGACATGTGTACAGTCACCTACCTCTGACTCTATTTCTCTAGGTAGACAGTGTAGGACATTATCTGAGTTATCTTCCTATTCCCTACATCTAAAATGGTACCTGGCAGTTAGCAGGGGCTGAAGAAAGGAAACGAAGGAAAGAAGCTAGCTTTTTAGTTACTATAAAGACTCAAGAGCTGGGTTTACTCTGGAGGTTGAGGAAGTGAATTCTGATCATTTAGAAGGTGGCAGTTTCAGCTTCTAGAAAACTGAGCAGTATCTATAGGAAAGCTGATGCTTTGTAAGAAGCAGAATGCTTAACATTGGCAATCATAAAACCAATAGTGGCTCCTACTTACTAAGTCTAACTTATATGCCACATACTGTGCTAAATACTTTATTAGTATATTAATTCTTTCATTTCAAATATTTTTTGAAATAAGCCTGGAGATAATAGATAAAATACACTTTCTATAATCCTCAAAACTCTCTAAAGGAAGTATCATTTATGTTTTATATGTGCAGAAACTGAGGTTTAGACAATTAAGCAATTTATCCAAACCTGTGTGCTCTTTCTACCATATCATGCAGTTGGCAGGAGTTAAGTCACTTTGTTGCAAAGCAAAAAAATGTGTTTCGGAAATGACAAACATAATATGCAAGAAAGAAAAATTAGCATCAATAATTATTTCAAATTAAGACCATATTTTCATATTCAATCTCCTTTAAGAAGTATTTTCCACACTGCTACTGTCCAACTATCCCAGTTCTTCCTTCATACTCAGAATGTTGTAGCCTTTTTAGTCATTCATCTGTACGTATCCTCTCTGTTATACTCTAGCCCTAGAGAGCAGGGATCCTGTCTTTTTCACCTTTGTTCCTAGACAATGTTTTATGGGTGAAAGCAAATTTGTGTTTAATAGCATTAAAAAGCATGGCACTTTTGGATCAAAATGTGGGAAAATATTTCAAGAGCCACAAAATCATTCATGTACTCTCAACACTCCTTTTGGCAGTTGTTCTACAAACACATGAGAGAGGAGAAAAAAGCTGTATAAATAAAAAATAACCATTATAATATTATACAACAAAAAGAAAACAATATCCAACCAAAATGAGTAACTTATGATATATTAAACTATTTAACAAAAAGGGAAATGTGTACAGTATAAAATTGAGTAGGAAAAAACCAGAATATCACACCATAATACTGTTTCATACATATAAACAAAAATATGAAAAAGGAAGGAAACAGAACAGAAACAAGAAAAACGGAACATCATACCATAATAATGTTTGAATACCACAGACACACACACACACACACACACACACACACACACACACACACCCCAGAAAGGGAAGAAGAATGAATAAAAGTAAAACTTAGAAATTATCTTGTTACAGTATGTAAAAAACACAAATAAAATATATAGTTTACTTGGAAAATTGGGATACATTTTCAGAACAAAGTTCATTTCACTGATTAACTTCCTAAATTAAAAAAACAAATTTCTAAAATTTCCACTATTGTGCTATGGTTATTTCCATATGATATTCACTCACTTTAAGAACTCTTATTTTGGCCGGGCGCGGTGGCTCAAGTCTGTAATCCCAGCACTTTGGGAGGCCGAGATGAGCGGATCACAAAGTCAGGAAATCGAGACCATCCTGGCTAACATGCTGAAACCCCGTCTCTACTAAAAAATGCAAAAAACTAGCCGGGCGAGGTGGCGGGCGCCTGTAGTCCCAGCTACCAGAGAGGCTGAGGCAGGAGAATGGCGTAAACCCGGGAGGCGGAGCTTGCAGTGAGCCGAGATCGCGCCACTGCACTCCAGTCTGGGCGACAGAGCGAGACTCCGTCTCAAAAAAAAAAAAAAGAACTCTTATTTTAGTGTGATTCTTTTTCTTTTTCTTTTTTTCACTTCTTAACTTTACAATATGAGATAGTGAGAATTAAAAATTATGTATAACAAAGTATATACATAATGGAGTTAGAAAAGATCAACATTAAAAAATAAACACAAGGCTAGGATCAGTTTGGAGCTATGATAGCTCCAAATAAAATATACACATTTAATTGCTTACCTAAAGCATTCCGATCAGAATAATAGCAATAGCTAACACTGTTATGTTTCAAATACTGTCTTCAGCATTTTACTGTTTTCTGTCGTGTACTGTTTTCAGTATGTAATGTTCTCAGCATTTGTATTAATTGAATAAAACAACCCTGTGAGGTAAGCACTATTACCCTGCCTATTTTACAGATAAGAAAACTGTAAAACCTGTCCAAGGTTACACAGCAAGGAGGCAGTGATGTAGGGATTCAAACTTAGAAATCTGGCTCCAGAGCCCCTATCACTGAACATCACACCTGCAGACTTAATCCCAACCTCTACACTTTGACTCTCAGTGTTGTAGTAGGAGGCAACTGCGGCAGCAACAGAAACAGCAGTGTACATTGCGACCACCAGGTGGCAGAGCATAGCATGACATCTTAGAGCAGCAGTAGGAAGACTGGTTATGGAAGAAAAAGCAGGAGGGCTACTTGGCATTTCAGTGAAAAGAAAAGGATTTGGGGAATGTGGAATCCCAGGGACTTTACTGGGTGAGAGCTGAAGTATCATCCAAAGGCCACCATTAGGTTCTATATCTGTGTTACAAGGATTATATTTTTATCATCTCCAACCACTGGAGCCTAAGCAAAAATAAATTACATTTATATATTAGAAATGAAGGTTAAATCTATTGAAGAAAGGAAAGCTTTTAAGTATTATAAGAAGTTTTTTAGCCTATAAATTAGGATAAAAGTTCTGCCACTGCATGGCTTTTACTATTCTTGTATTAGATTTAGACACAGAACTTACAAAAAAAATCCTACAATGAACTTAGTTCTTGGACTAATAAAGTGGCTAGAGTGCCTACTATGACCAAGTACTCCCACAGGTATTTAAAAGGAAATAAATACTTAAATCAATCACAAACATGAGGTATTAGTTATTCTGCTAAAATGGTACCTACAGCATATTCATATTATACTCTATAGTTTTTCAAAGTTATTCCAATTTAGAAAATATTTTACATAGCATTTATTTATAGAAACACTTTTTCGTAAGTTTCATTTATCTTTAATTTACATAGCGATAAAAGCAAAATACCACTTGCAACTCCACTGAGGTGATATGTCATTTTATCAATGAGGAAATCTCAGGATGAGTATCTCCATTTGGTCACAGAGTTAGTAAGAGTTAGAACTAGGATTCAAAACCCTGGTCCCATCTATTGTCAAAGCTCATATACTTGCCATTCCTCCATGTTGGCTCCAGCATTTCACAATAAATCTGTGGTTATTATGTACTATTACTTTGCCATTGAATTTTACTATTTCTAAACTTCTGATATTGACAATTCAAGAATAAACTAAAACCAAGGCTTCCAATCCAAAGACATTCTTATATATAACTATCTTGGTTTAAAAAGGAATTTAGTTAAAATAAAATCCAGTTTTAAAACAAGACAGTTGTACTATAAGGCTGCAGAGATAAAAATCTTGCTATTGCCAGCATAGTATTACTACTGTTCTCAGCTCAGTTAAAATACAGGTTACTAGCTGCTAACACATCAAGCACTGTCCTCCTGCCTCTCAAAGCTCAACTGTGGTTCCCAGAACAAACAAACAAACAAAGAAATAAATAAGTACTAAGATGAGTTAAAGAGATTATGAAAAAGAAAACAAGGATACCACCTACACTCAAGATTTCATCTTAGATACTGTCATCTGACTCTAGCTTTTAGCTTATGGGTAACTTATCTAAATATAATTTAGATAGTGTAAGCCTTAATAACCTTCAGATATTTTAGAAAGGGTATCAGAGAATGATGATCAACTTAATAAAGCGTGGAGACAAGATTAGACAAAAAACAATGAAAAGGAACAAACAAAGCCTCCAAGAAATATAGGACTATGTGAAAAGACCAAAACTGCATTTGATCAGTATACCTGAAAGCGATGGGGAGAATGGAACCAAGTTGGAAAACACTCTTCAGGATATTATCCAGGAGAACTTCCCTAACCTAGCAAGACAGGCCAATATTCAAATTCATGAAATACAGTGAAATACATGAAAGATACTCCTTGAGAAGTGCAACCCCAAGACACATAATCGTCAGATTCACCAAGGTTGAAATGAAGGAAAAAATGTTAAGCTCAGCCACAGAGAAAAGTCAGGTTACGCACAAAGGGAAGCCCATCAGGTTAACAGGGGATCTCTATGTGGAAATCCTACAAGCCAGAAGAGAGTGGGGGACAATATTTGACATTCTATTTTTTTTTTTTTTTTTTGAGATGGAATCTTGCTCTGTCGCCAGGCTGGGGTGCAGTGGCGCGATCTCAGCTCACTGCAGCATCCACCTCCCGGGTTCAAGAGATTCTCCTGCCTCAGCCTCCCAAGTAGCTGGGACTACAGGCGTGTACCACCACACCCAGCTAATTTTTGTATTTTTAATAGAGAGGGGGTTTCACCATGTTGGCCAAGACGGTCTCGATCCCTCGACCCTGTGATCCGCCCATCTTGGCCTCCCAAAGTGCTGGGATTATAGGCATGAGCCACCACGCCCGGCCTCAACATTCTTAAAGAAAACAATTTTCAACCCAGAATTTCATTTCCAGTCAAACTAAGCTTCATAAGCGAAGGAGAAGTAAAATCCTTTACAGACAAGAAATGCTGAGAGATTTTTGTCACCACGCGGCCTGCCTTACAAGAGCTCCTGAAGGAAGCACTAAATATAGAAAGGAAAAACCAGTACCAACCACTGCAAAAACATACCAAATTGTAAAGACCATCGACACAATGAAGAAACTGCATCAAGTAACAGGCAAAATAACCAGATAGCATCATAATGACAGGATAAAATTCACACATAACAATATTAATCTTAAATGTAAATGGGCTAAATGCCCCAATTAAAAGACACGAATTGACAAATTGGATAGAGTCAAGACCCCCTGGTGTGCTGTATTCGGGAGACCCATCTTATGTGCAAAGACACACACAGGGTAAAAATAAAGGGATGGAGGAAGATTTACCAAGCAAATGGAAAGCAAAAAAAAAAAAGCAGGGGTTGCAATCCTAGTCTCTGATAAAACAGATGTCAAACCAACAAAGATCAAAAAAGACAAAGAAGGGCATTCCATAATGGTAAAGGGATCAATGCAACAAGAAGAGCTAACTATCCTAAATATATATGCACCCGATACAGGAGCACCCAGATTCATAAAGCAAGTTCTTACAGGCCTGCAAAGAGACTTAGACTTCCACACAATAATAGTGGGAGACTTTAACACCCCACTATCAATATTAGATCAACGAGATAGAAAATTAACAAGGATATTTAGGACTTCAACTCAGCTCTGGATCAAGCAGACCTAATAGACATCTACAGAACTCGCCACCCCAAATTAACAGAATACACATTCTTCTCAGCACCACATCGTACTTTTTCTAAAATTGATCACATAATTGGAAGTGAAACACTCCTCAGCAAATGCAAAAGAATGGAAATCATAACAAATAGTCTCTCAGACCACAGTGCAATCAAATTAGGACTCAGGAATAAAAAACTCACTCAAAACCACACAACTGGAAACTGAACCTACTCCTAAATGACTACTGGGTAAATAACAAAATTAAGGCAGAAATAAGTAAGTTCTTTGAAACTAATGAGAACAAAGACACATGTACCAGAATCTCTGGGACACAGCTAAAGCAGAGTTTAAAGGAAAATTTATAGCACTAAATGCCCACTGGAGAAAGAAGGAAAAAACCAAAATCGACACCCTAACATCACAATTAAAAGAACTAGAGAAGAAAGAGCAAACAAATTCAAAAGCTAGCAGAAGGCAAGAAATAACTAAGATCAGAGCAGAACTGAAGGAGAAAGAGACATGAAAAAGTCTTCAAAAAAATCAATGAATCCAGGAGCCGGTTTTTTTGAAAAGATTAACAAAACAGACTGCTAGCCAGACTGAAAAAGAAGAAAAGAGAGAAGAATCAAATAGACACAATAAAAAATGATAAAGGGGATATCACCCTGATCCCACAGAAATACAAACTACCATCAGTGAATACTATAAACAACTCTATGCAAATAATCTAGAAAATCTAGAAGACATGGATAAATTCCTGGACACATACCCCCTCCCAAGACTAAAACGGGAAGAGGTCGAATCCCTGAACAGACCAATAACAAGTTCTGAAATTGAGGCAGTAATTAATAGCCTACCAACCAAAAAAAAGCCTGGGACCAGACGGATTCACAGCCAAATTCTACCAGAGGTACAAAGAGGAGCTGGTACCATTCCTTCTGAAACTATATCAACAAATAGAAAAAGAGGGACTTCTCCCTAACTCTTTTTAAGAGGCCAGCATCATCCTGATACCAAAATCTGGCAGAGACACAACAAAAAAAATTTCAGGCCAATATCCCTGATGAACATCAGTGCGAAAATCGTCAATAAAATACTGGCAAACTGAATCCAGCAGCACAACAAAAAGCTTATCCACCACGATCAAGTCAGCTTCATCCCTGGGATGCAAGGCTGGTTCAACACAGGCAAATCAATACACGTAATCCAACACATAAACAGAACCAATGACAAAAACCACCTGATTATCTCAATAGATGCAGAATAGGCCTTTGATAAAATTCAACATCCCTTCATGCTAAAAACTCTCAATAAACTAGGTACCAATGACAGATATCTCAAAATAATAAGAGCTATTTATGACAAACCCACAGCCAATACCATACTGAATGGGCAAAAGATGGAAGCATTCCCTTTGAAAACTGGCACAAGACAAGGATGCCCTCTCTCACCACTCCTATTCAACATAGTATTGGAAGTTTTGGCCAGGACAATCAGGCAAGAGAAAGAAATAAAGTGTATTCAAATAGGAAGAGAGGAAGTCAAATTGTCTCTGTTTGCAGATGACATGATTATATATTTAGAAAACCCCATCGTCTCAGCCCAACATCACCTTAAGCTGATGAGCAACTTCAGCAAAGTCTCATTACACAAAATCAATGTGCACAAATCACAAGCATTCCTATACACCACAATAAAAGACAGAGAGCCAGACCATGAGTGAACTCCCATTCACAATTGCTACAAAGAGAATAAAATACCTAGGAATACAACTTATAAGGGATGTGAAGGACCTCTTCAAGGAGAACTGCAAACCACTGCTCAAGGAAATAAGAGAGGACGCAAACAAGTGGAAAAACATTCCATGCTCACGGATAGGAAGACTCAATATCGTGAAAATGGCCATACTGCCCAAAGTAAGTTATAGATTCAATGCTATCCCCATCAAGCTACCATTGACTCTCTTCACAGAATTGGAAAAAACTATTTTAAATTTCATATGGAACTAAAAAAGAGCCCATATAGCCAAGACAATCCTAAGCAAAAAGAACAAAGTTCGACGCAATACACTACCTAACTTTATACTACAAGGCTACAGTAACCAAAACAGATATATAGACCAATGGAACAGAACAGAGGCCTCAGAAATAATGCCACACATCTACAACCATCTGATCTTTGACAAACCTGACAAAAACAAGCAATGGGGGAAAGGATTCCCTATTTAATAAATGGTGCTGGGAAAACTGGTTAGCCATACGCAGAAAACTGAAACTGTATCCCTTCCTTACACCTTATACAAAATTAACTCGATATGGATTAAAGACTTAAACATAAGACCTAAAACCATAAAAATCCTAGAAGAAAACCTAGGCAGTACCATTCAGGACATAGGCATGGGCAAAGACTTCATGACTAAAACACCAACAGCAATGGCAACAAAAGCCAAAATTGACAAATGAGATCTAATTAAACTAAAGAGCTTCTGCACAGCAAAAGAAACTATCATCAGAGTGAACAGGCAACCTTCAGAACAGGAGAAAATTTCAGGAATCTATCCATCTGACAAAGGGCTAATATCCAGAATCTACAAGGAACTTAAACGAATTTACAACAAAAAAAACAAACAACCCCATCAAAAAGTGGGCAAAGGATATGAACAGACACTTCTCAAAAGAAGACATTTATGCAGCCAACAAACATAAAAAAAAGCTCATCATCACTGGTCATTAGAGAAATGCAAATCAAAACCACAATGAGATACCATCTCAAGCCAGTCGGAATGGCAATCATTAAAAAGTCAGGAAACAACAGATGCTGGATAGGATGTGGAGAAATAGGAATGCTTTTACACTGTTGGTGGGAATGTAAATTAGTCCAACCATTATGGAAGACAGTATGGTGATTCCTCAAGGATCTAGAATTAGAAATACCATTTGACCCAGCAATTCCATTACTGTGTATATACCCAAAGGATTATAAATCATCCTACTATAAAGACACATACACACGTATGTTTACTGCAGCACTATTCACAATAGCAAAGACTTGGAACCAACCCAAATGCCTATCAATGGTAGACTGGATAAAGAAAATGTGGCACATACATACCATGGAATACTGTGCAGCCATAAAAAAGGATGAGTTCATGTCCTTTGCAGGGACATGGATGAAGCTGGAAACCATCAATCTCAACAAACTAACACAGGAACGGAAAACCAAACACTGCATGTTCTCACTCATAAGTGGGAGTTGAACAATGAGAACACATTGACACAGGGAGTGGAACATCACACACTGGGGCCTGTCAGCGGGTAGGGGGTTAGGGGAGGAATAGCATTAGGAGAAATACCTAATGTAGATGACGGGTAGATGGGTGCAGCAAACCACCATGGCACGTGTATACCTATGTAACAAACCTGCACATTCTGCACATGTATCCCAGAACTTAAAGTATAATTAAAAACTAAATAACCTTCAGATATTTTACAATGTTCTTGCCTCTTAGTAGTATAGGGATTTTTTGGGATAAATTCTGTATAAAGCAAATTTCTGCAAATTGAATTAGGTTGGCTTTCATTTTGCAATTAGAGGAGTAAATATTTGACAGAAATACAGTTACTTCTGTTTTAAAAACACACATTTGTTTCCATGCAACTGGTATATTAGGGAACAATCTGAATTGCAGTTTGTTTACGCACAGCTTTGTTCACCAGAAATACTAGGTGAATGCAAAAAATCACACACAACTGTACTGAGACATGTAGAAATACATATATGCACACATCTCAGATACCTACCACTTCCTTCGGTTCACCACGTGTAGTATGAACTATACCCTCATCTTCCTCATCTGGTATTATAACTTTCTCTGGTGTTATCACTTTCTGTCCTATTTCAGACAGGACAATTCACAATAACTCATGTGCTGCAACCATTTTAATGCTACTTCCACAAGAAAACTTGAGGCTTTTTTTCAAAGTGAAGTGCCATACATATAACAGTATGTATGTATATTTTAAACATTAACACATGTAAAATTATACCACCATTTTTAATAGATTCCTATCATTTTAAAACAACATAACACTGCTCATACCAGCTTTTCTCATAAGTCCTGTGGTGTTTATTGCACAATTTTCCATAGTACAGTGATTTAAGGAACATATACATTACATTACAGCAGAACTGAATATATACTAAAAATCCAAAGAATCTAGAAACCTTTATAAAACCACATATTGAGAGGAAATTTTTTTCTGGTAAAATAATAATACTGCTTAAATTGCAGTAATGAAAAAACACCTGACATGGCATCCAGACCAGAAAGAAAGAAGTTAATCTATCTCTATTTGCAATGACATGATCTTATGTATAAAAAATCCTAAGGAATCCTCTAAAACAATTAGAACCAGTAAAAGAGTTCACTAAGGTTGTAGGATACAAGATCAATATACAATAAGAAATTACATTTCTAAACACATATATTCACAATCAACAATCTGCAAATGAAATTAAGAAAACAATTCCATTTATGATAGCACCAAAAAGAATAAAATACTTTGCAATACATTTAAAAGAAGTGTAGAACTTATGCTCTGAAAACTACAAAACACTGTTGAAACAAATTAAAGATAAATAGAAAGGTATCCCATAGTGATGGATGGATGACTAGATACTGCCAGGATGGCAATACTTTCCTAAATTGGTATACAAAGTAATGTGATCTCTGTCAGAATCCCAGGTAGCTTCTTTATAGAAACGGACAAACTGATCCTAAAATTCGTATTAAAACTCAAGGGACTCACAATAGCCAAAGTAATCTTGAAAGGGAACAAAGTAGGAGGACTTATACTTCCTGATTTTAAAACTTACTACAAAGCAACAATAATCAAGACAATATAGTACTGGTATAAAAACAGAGATCAATGGAACTGAGAGTCCAGAAATAAACCCATGTGTCTATGGTCAATTGATTTTTTAAAAACACAGGTCAGGAATAAACACTGAACAGCAAATATTTAAGTAGTAACCTACAAGAGGATTATGGCATTGTTGTTCCAGACATACTGCTGTTATATCCAATCTGTATGAAACATAGTCAGGACCAAAGGTGTCACTGCTGCTCTGCTATACCCATGGAACTATCCATGTGGCAGTCCTGGCAAGAGGGGTGACTTTCATGAGATTCAAAATACCTCTCTGGGCCGGGCGCGGTGGCTCAAGCCTGTAATCCCAGCACTTTGGGAGGCCGAGACGGGCGGATCACGAGGTCAGGAGTTCGAGACCATCCTGGCTAACACGGTGAAACCCCGTCTCTACTAAAAAATACAAAAAAAACTAGCCGGGCGAGGTGGTGGGCGCCTGTAGTCCCAGATACTCGGGAGGCTGAGGCAGGAGAATGGCGTAAAAACCCGGGAGGCGGAGCTTGCAATGAGCTGAGATCCGGCCACTGCACTCCAGCCTGGGCGACACAGCGAGACTCCATCTCAAAAAAAAAAAAAAAAAAAATACCTCTCTGAAGAGTTTCAAAAATCTTAACAATATGACATATGCTTAAACAACTGATCGTACAAAACTGCTATTTTTATTTTATTTGGACCTCCCTATTTAGATATGTCAGTGAAGTGTACAGAGCAAGTCAAAAAAGTATAATGACTAGCATGCGACTATCAGCACAATACTGATTTAGCTGCTATTAATTCTGCCCAAAATTTTAGGAAGCAAGTATTACAGACAAGGAAGTAGTTGAGAGTTCTCTTTCATCTGTTTATATACAAGTAGATGAGCATCTGGTTTACATCTTGTCATTTACATTCGGTGAATTTAATCATCACACCACCCAATGAAGAAGTGTTTCCAAGATAATGTTAAAACAAGCTGATATTAAGCTTTATTGCAAATTTAATATAAACAATAAAGAGTACAGTCCAAATATCTATTAAAATGCAAGACACCAACAAATGAAACATATGTCTCCTGAGCAGATTCATCGACTTCCTCTGGACTATATGTAGCTTCGAATGGCAAATTAAGGGCATTTAAATGTGGCTCTACTGGATGGACACATACAGGAATGGCATACTAGTAGTCAAATGAATATAGTAAACAAAGGAAACAGTTTAGAGCAGTCGTTCCAAATATGGATGATCATCAAAAAGATCATAAATTCCCTGGCCTCAAACCTTAGAGACTGACTCATTAGATCTCTAGAGAGGGGCCCAAGAATAGCATACTATCAGGAATCTTGCTTTCACAGTCCTTCTCAGCTACAAGTGATTAACCTTTCTACAGGACATTGCCAATCACATCACTCTACAGTCAAAAGCCTTCAGTGACTTCCCAGGGCCTACCCAACAAGTCCAAGATTATTAAAATAATATTAAAATTCTTCAAGATCTTAAAATAATCACTCTTTTCAGGTCTTCTACTACTTCCCCACATAAATCCTATAGTCTAGCAGCATAGGTTAGCAAAGACCATTTAAGCAAAGTACCTAGGTTTAATCCCAACTCTGCCACTTACTAACTAGGTGATCTTTGGCAAATTCCTTAATTTCTCTGTGCTTCAATACCTCAACTATAAAATGGAGTGACAATAATAGTACAATGCATTTCATGCTCTAAAAATAACATGGTTTATGTCAAGAATAGGGTTAGGATGAATCACTCAGAAGCCACACAACTTTATAACCAGGAGGCAATGAGGACTGCCCAAGCAGACTGATCAACATGGCTGGGGGTTGCACAATACATACTGAAAAACACACAAAACTACAATGTGGAAATGTGGATGGGACTCTAAGTAGAGCATGGATGGTGAATGCTGCTGGTGAATCCAGACAGACATGGATCTCAGCCAGCAGAGCCAGATTAAGGCAGGCACAGGTGGCAATACAACTTGACCCTAGCCAAGAACTGCATTGTGCTGGGAATGCATACCTCTGGGAAGGGGCCCTGTGGCAGATGCTCATTTTAAGATTCAAATATGGAAGAATCCTATGGAGATATCAGTAAGAACTCATGATTACATATTTCTCCTGGCACTGTCATGAGTTAAGGACCTAGCAGTAACACCAAAGCAGCAACAATAAATGCATCTATCCCCAGATCACGGTTTCTAAATAACATTCCCCATTAATATAAACCCAAGGCTTCACAGAAAATGGCTGGTTCCAGGTCAGAGATAGGGAAAGAAGAGAGTCTGGAATATTTGGTTACGCCAAACTCGCCGATTTGCAGGGCCTATTGTACTTACTGAAAAAACTGTCTATAAAGTGGGTATGTTGTTCAAGGGTCAACTGTATGGCAAAATGTTTCTTATCTTAGTTTTTAAACTTTTGGCAAAATTAAGAATAGAAGAAAATATAACTTAGAGGCAAACAAAGCTCGTATTTTTTTCCACAGAAATCTGTAAGCACATCTTATACATGCATCATTATATGTGTTATAGCTAAGTCAGCTAATGTCTGAAGATGAATTTACAGATCTCAATATTCTTGTCCCACAAAACTATGTTTACAAGTAAGCTTTGGATAATATCTGGGTTAAAAAGGAGCTGTTACTACATCCACAGAATAAGTTGTTTCTGCTTACCTTTTTAATTCCTAGGTTAACTGGGGGTGGCTTTCCTCCCAAGCCTTACCTCATAAAGAATGCACTTCAAAATGTTTGTTTGTTTAATAAACACATCATGAGGTGGGTATAAGAAAGTATACAACCTTAATGTAGTGTTAATTAAACAATGTTTGCAAGTTCAGTTGCTACAATTAGTTACAAAAACTGAAGAGGGATCAATAAGCCAAAAAGAAATAAAAGATGAAAATCAAGAAAAACCGCCTTAAGAATAAAATGCCTTCAAGTGGGTTTTCAAGGCAAATATAAGCCACTTTAATTATACCATAAATATGCAGAGCAACAGGATGCAAGTGTTTTAAGCTCAGAATACTGTCCTACCATCGGTAATATCCAAACAAGGCAGATTTCTTTGTAGCAACCCTTCCAAAATCAAATCCACTCTTAAGAAATTTTACGATCTAAAGTGAAAAATAATTGCATTTCTTTTAGTTGTTACTATTTTGTTTTCCCATATATAAGGAAGCATTTTTCCTAGTAACTCAGTTATACATGTTATTTTAATTAACATATATACTAATATCCATTTTAAAAAACACCCTAGAAATAGAAGTAGGGCAATAAAAATCAACGATGATTTGCTAACATTTACTGATCTTTCTTATAGCTCAAGCACATTAGATACTTCACAGCCACTACTGTATTTAATCCTCACACCTATTTATAAGGGAGACAATATTATCATTGCTTACTACAGATGAGAAAAACTGAAGCTCAGAGAGTTTTAGAACTGTTATAAAGTCAAACAGCTGATAACTATTGGGGTTTCAATACAGGTCTGTCCCGCTATAGGCATAATGTACTCGATCACTCCATACTTTCTCACTACCAGTGAGAAATGACACTGAAACCACTTCGGCTCCAAATGATAGCATTTTCTTTTATCTTAAAAATTCATTCCTCATACATCTTTTTATCAAACTTTTTATTTTTAGCTCATTGTAGGTTCACACACAATTGTGAGAAAGAACACAGAAACATCCCACTTACCATATACCCAGTTTCCTCCAATGGTAACACCTTGCAAAACAATAGTACAATATCACAATGAGGATACTGATATGGATACAATTAAGCCACAAAACACTACAACACAGGATCCTTCATGTTGCCCTTTCCCAGTCACACCTACTTCTCCCCAACCCCTGGCAATCACTAATCTGTTTTCCATTTCTATAATGTTATCATTTCAAGAATGTTTATATAAACGGGATTTATACAGTATGTAACTTTTGGGGACTTTCTTTTCTCCCCCCAAGACGGAGTCTCTTGCTTTGCCACCCAGGCTGGAGTACAGTGCCACGATCTCAGCTCACTGCAACCTCCTCCTCCCGAGTTCAAGCAATTCTCCTCCCTCAGCTTCCCAAGTAGCTGGGAGTGCAGGCGCCCGCCACCGCACCTGGCTAATTTTTGTATTTTTAGTAGAGACAGGGTTTCACCATGTTGTCCAGGCTGGTCTCAAACTCCTGATCTCGTGATCTGCCTGCCTCGGCCTCCCAAAGTGCTGGGATTACAGGCTTGAGCCACCACGCCCGGCTGGGATTGGCTTTTTTAAATTTAGCATGTCTATGTATATTCATAGAAGCTCTTATATGTATCAATAGTTCATTTCTTTTTATTGCTGAGTAGTATTCCAGTAAACTACTTAAGACGACAATTGTTTCAGATTATGAAACATAAACACTTTTGTAAATGTAAATACATCAGCTTGACATACACATAGAACATTCAAAAAAATTATCTCATTAATGTTTTTGGGATTACCAAATATATTAAATTGAAGTACTAAATCTTTTACTATCATAGGAGGCCTAAGTTTCCCAATTTAACCTACCTTTCTTATGAATGTTTAACGTTCTAAGGAAATTAAAGTTCATATTCTTAAAAAGAAGAACTCAGGTCATATGGCATAGTTAAATAAAAAAATTATTTTGGGTATTTTTTTTTTTTTTTTTTTTTTTGGAGACAGGGTCTTGCTTTGTCATTCAGGGTGGAGTGCAATGGCATGTTCTTGGCTCACTGCAACCTCTGCCTCCTGGGTTCAAGCGGTTCTCCTGCCTCAGCCTCCTGAGTAACTGAGTTTACAGGCACGTGCCACCACATCTGGCTAATTTTTGTATTTTTAGTGGCGACAGGGCTTCACCATATTGGCCTTTCTGAGTATTAATTTAATTTTTAACATATCTAGCTCACACAAAAAGTAAATCACTAAGAGGGTCTTAAAAGAAAAGAGTAGTAACCACAGGCACTAACTGCAACAGAATACATCTTTGAAAGGGACCACAGGAATAAGACTGTTAATATAACAGATTTTCCTGTTCTCAACTTCCAGTGATATCTCAAGCTATCCAACTAAAGCATAAAAAGAAAAAAAGCCTTAAAAAAAATGAACAGAGCCTCAGAGCCTCATCAGTGACCTGCGTGTGGGACAACAGCAAGCAGTTACATAAATGGAGTTTAAAAAACATGGTGGGAGATAATATTCAGAGAAATAATGTCTGAAATTTTTCCAATTTTGATGAAAGCTATAAACTCATGGATATGAGTAGCTTTAAAAATCCCCAACAGGGTAAACAGAAAGAAAAATCCATTAAGGCACACCATAACCAAATTCCAAAAGAAAGAAAGAAATCTTAAAAGCAGCTGAAGAAAATCAAATTACACATTACATACAGAGGAACACTGATAACATCTGACTTCTCTCAGAAACAATGCAAACCAGAAGACACAGAATGCATCTTACCCAGCAAAAATATCCTACAAAAATGGAGGTAAAGGCTGGGTGTGGTGGCTCATGCCTGTAATCCTAGAACTTTGGGAGGCTGAGGCAGGTGGATCACCTGAGGTCAGGGGTTCATGACCAGCCTGACCAACATGGTGAAACCCCGTCCCTACTAAAAATGCAAAAATTAGCCAGGCATGGTGGTGCATGTGTGCCTGTAATCTCAGCTACTCGGGAAGCTGAGGCTGGAGAATCCCTTGAACTTGGGAGGCAGAGGTTACAGGGAACCAAGACGGTGCCATTGCACTTCAGCCTGGGCAACAAGAGTGAAACTCCATCTCAAAAAAAGGAGATAAAATAAAGTTAACCTTTCTCAATGTTTATTGATCTAAAGATGTCATCAGCAAATGTGCACTACAAAAAAATGTGAAAGAAGGAAGACCTTAATTTCTGGTCTGCAGGTAAAAACCTTAGAAGTCACTCTATTTTAACAACAAGCACAAAACTGAACAGAATGAAATATCAACTATTCTAAGTAGATCTGAAAGAGAGGTGAGAACACAGGGGAAACCACTGGCCCAAAGGATGGAGAGACAGACAGGCAAAGAGAAGTCACAGCTTACCAGAGTAAAGACTCACAAACAGAAACAGCCAGGGGGAACCAGTGCTGGAGAAGGAAAACTGAACTGTAACTGATGAATTGCTACAGGTTCAGAGTAAACAAGTCTGAGAGTTAAAACTCCAAGGGGATCAACTTATAGGGGGCTTTACCTTCAAGAGCTCAACCAGGCTCTAGCTTGAACAGGTTCTCACAGTAAATATCAGAAACTGTCGCCTACCCCTCCCCCGGCCCCGCTGCCCCCATGGTTCCAGTGGGAGGGGAGAGAGAATTTCAAAATATACTAGAGCACTCCATTCTTCTTAATAAGGCCTGCCCTCAGAATAAACTAGGTTAAACCAGAGCTCACCCTGTTAAGGTACTATCAAAGCCTAACTGACCTGGCAGAGGGAAACATTCAAATCCTGTCCCCTCTAGCCTTCCTGTCCCACCTAAAGGGGGAGAAAAAAACCTGAGAAACATTTATGAAGTCCACAGTCCAGAGGCATAGGCTCACTAAAGACTGAGACCCTAATTATAGGACTATAGAATGCTTCTCCTCTACCCCACACCTTACCACCATATTATAGCAAGGCTGCAGTTAACATACAAAAGCCAATCACATTCCTATATACCAACAACAAACAAGTGGTATTTGAAATTAAAAACAAAATACCATTTTCATTAGCACCCCCAAATTATAAATACTAACTATAAATCTAAAAAACTGTATAAGATCTATGTGAGGAAAACTATAAAACTGATTAACAAAATGAAAGAACTAAATAAATGGAGAGAGATTCCATGTTCATGGATAAAAAGACTCAATATCATCAAGATATCTGTTTTTCCCAACTTGCTCTACAGATTCAACTCTATCCCAATAAAAATTCCAGTAGGTTATTTTGTAGATATTAATGAATTGATCTGAAGTTTACATGGAGAGGCAAAAGACCTAGAATAGCAAATAATATTGAAGAAGAAGAATAAAGTTAGAGGACTGATGCTACCCACCTTCAAAGCTCACTACAGAGATTCAGTAATCAAGACAGTGTGGTACTGGCAAAAGAACACATAGATCACTGGAACAGAATAGAGAGCCCAGATATAGACGCACATTAACAAAGTCAACTGATCTCTGACAAAGAAGCAAATAAGGCAATGAACTGGAGAAACACAGTCTTTTTAACAAATGGTGCTAGAACAACCAGACATCCACATGCAAAAAGAAAAAATTACTCTAGACACAGACTTTGCAGCCTTCATAAAAATTAACTCAAAATGGATCACAGACCTAAATGTACAACAAAACTATAAAACTTCTAGAAGATAACAGAAGAAAATCTAGATAATATTGAGTTTGGCAATGACTTCTTAGATACAAAACCAAATGCACAATCCATGAAAAAATAATTGATAAGCTGGACTTTATTAAAAAAAAAATTTTGTACCACTAAAGGGTGTCAAGAGAATGAAAACATAAGCCACAGACTGGGAGAAAACAATTGCAAAAGACATCTCTGATGAAGGACTGTTACCCAAAACATACAAAAAACTCTTAAAACTCAACAAGAAAACAACCCAATTAAAAAATAGGTCAACAACCTTAACAAACACCTCACCAAAGAAGATATAAAGATGGCAAGTAGGCATATGAAAAGATGTTCTGGCCCAGCGCAGTGGCTTACGACTGTATTTCCAGCACTTTAGGAGGCTGAGGCGGGCAGATCACCTGAGGTCGGGAGTTCAAGAACAGCCTGGCCAACATAGTGAAACTCCGTCTCTACTTAAAAAAATACAAAACTCAGCCAGGTATGGTGGCAGGCACCTGTAATCCCAGCTACTCAAGTAGCTGAGGCAAGAGAATCACTTGAACCTGGGAGGTGGAGGTTGCAGTGAGCCGAGATTGTGCCATTGTACTACAGCCTGGGCAACAGGGCGAGACTCTGTCAAGAAAGAAAGAATAAAGCAGAAAGAAAGAAAAGAAAGAAAGGAAGACGGAAAGAAGGAAAGAAAAGAAAGAAGAAGGAAAGAAGGAAAGAAAGAAAAAGAAAGGAAAGAAAGAGAAAAAGAAAGAAAAAGAAAGAAAGAAAGAAAGAGAGAGAAAGAGAAAGAAAGAAAGAAAAGATGTTCTAACTCATATATTATCAGGGAAATGGAAATTAAAACCTATTAGAATGTTCAAATCCACAACACTGACAACACCAAATACTGCACTGGAAAGTTCCTGTGGAACAACAGGAACAAACTTTGTTCCACAGGAACTTTCATTCACTGCTAGTGGGAATCCAAAATGATACAGCCACTTTGGAAGAGAGTTTGGTGGTTTCTTACAAAACTAAACATATTATTACTCTATGATCCAGCAATCACACTCCATGGTATATACCTATAGGAATTCAAAACTTACGTCCACATAAAAACCTAAACACAGATGATTATGTAAGCTTTATTCATAACTGCCAAAACTTGGAAGCAACCAAGATATTCTTCAGTTGATACATGAATTTTTAAAATTGTAGCACATTCAGACAACAAAATATTACTCAGTGCTAAAAAGATGTGAGCAATCAAGTCATAAAAATACATGGGAGGAAACTTAAATGCACATTATTAAACAAAAGCAGCCAATGTGAAAAGGCTACATTATTTATTATTCCAACTACAGGAATACTTTGGATATACTGCAGGTTCCATCCCATTCCACTGCAATAAAGCAAGTAGCATAATAAACTGAGTCACACAATTTTTATAATATCCCCAGGCATATAAAAGTTATGCTTATACTATAATCTATTAAGAGTGCAATATCATTATGTCTAAAAAAACCAATGAACCTAACTTAATTTAAAAATATTATATTGCTAAAAAATGCTAACAATCACCCAAGCATTCAATGAAATGCAATATTTTTGCTGGTAGAGGGTTTTGATTCCATGTTGATCGATCAGAGTGGTGACTGCTGAAGGATGGGATGACTGTGGCAATTTCTTAAGATAAGACAACAAAACTTGCTGTGCTGATTGGCTCTTCTTTCACCAAAAATTTCTCTATAATATGTGATGCTGTTTGATAGCACTTTACCCACAATAGAACTTCTTTCAAATGTGCAGTCAGTCCTATCAAACTCTGCTGCTGCTTCACCAACTAACTTGATATATAATATTCTAAATCCATTGTTTGTTGTCATTTCAACAATGTTCACAGCATCCCCACCAGGAATAGATCCATCTCAAGAAACCACTTCGCTCATCTATTCAAGTCTGATAATAACATTACAGCAATTCAGTCCTATCTTCAGGCTTCACTTCCAATTATAGTTCTCTTCCTATTTCCACCACATCTGTAGATACTTCTGCCACTGAAGTACTGAACCCCTTAAAGTCATCCCTGAAAGCTGCAATCAACTTCTTCCCAACTCCTGTTCATGTTGATATTTTGATCTCCTCGCACGAATCATGAATGGCATCTAGAATGGTAAATCCTTTTCAGAAGGTTTTAAATTTACTTTGCCCAGATCCAACAGAGGAATCACTCTCTATAGCAGATACATACTTAGAAAATGTTATTTCTTAAATAAAAAGACTTGAAACTCAAAATTACTCCCTGATCCATGGGCCGCAGAACAGAAGCTGAATTAGCAGGCATGAAAACATTCATGGCCTTGTCCCTCTCCATCACAGCTCTTGGGTGACCAGGTGCATTGTCAATGAGCAGTAATATTTTGAAAGGAATTTTTTTTTTTTTCCCTGAGTAGGTCTCAACAATGGGCTTAAAATATCCAGTAAACCATGCTATAAACAGATGTGCTGTCATCCAGGCTTTGTTGTTCTACTTATACAGCACAGGCAGAGTCAATGTAGCATAGATCTTAAGTGCCCTAGGATTTCAAGAATGGCAAACAAGTATTGGCTTCAATCTAAAGTCACCAGCTACATTAGCCCACATATCCCATAACAAAAGTCAACCTGTCCTTTGAAGCACTGAAGCCAGTCACTGACTTCTCTTCTCTAGCTATGAAAGTCCTACATGGCATCTTCTTCTAAAGGAAGGCTATTTCATCTACATTGAAAATCTGTTGCTTAGGCTGGGTGCAGTGGCTCATGCCTGTAATCCCAGCACTTTAAAAGGTCGAGGTGGGCGGATCACCTGAGGTCGAGTTTGGCAAAACCTTGTCTCTACTAAAAATACAAACATTAGCCGGGCATGGTGGTGGGCGCCTATAATTCCAGCTACTCAGGAGGCTGAGGCAGGAGAAACACTTGAACCCAGGAGGTGGAGGCTGCGGTGAGCTATGATTGAGCCACTGCACTCCAGCCTGGGAGACAGAGCAAGACTCCATCTCAAAAAAAAGAAAAGAAAAGAAAACAATTTATGGCTTTAAGTGCTTATATCAGAAAAGACGAAAGCTTTAAAATTAATGACCTAAGAGTACATCTTAAGAAGCTAGATTTTTTAAAAAAGCCAAAATAAGAAAAAGAAAAATAATAAAGAGCAGAAATCAATGAAACAGAAAACAAGCAAAAGTTAGTTTAAAAAACTGAAACAAAGAGCTGGTTTTTAGAAAAGATTAACAGAATTGACAAACCTCCATACATATTAATAACACCAGGAAAGAAAAAAGGGATATCACTATAGGTTCTATAGATATTAAAAAAGATAACAAGGGAGTATTATAAACAATTTAATGCCAATAAATTGACATATTTAGATGAAATGGATAAATGTCTTAAAAGACATAAAATAACCAAAATTGGCCAGGCGCAGTGGTTCACGCCTGTAATCTCAGCACTTTGGGAGACCAAGACGGGCGGATCATTTGAGGTCAAGAGTTTGAGACCAGCCTGATCAACATAGTGAAGCCCCAAAAATACAAAAAATTAGCCAGGCATAGTGGCGCATGCCTGTAATCTCAGCTACTTGGGAAGCTGAGGCACAAGAATCACTTGAACCTGGGAGGCAGAGGTTGCAGTGAGCCAAGATCATAACACTGCACTCCAGCCCGGACGACAGAGCAAGACTCTGTCTCAAAAAAAAAGAAAATGTAGGCCAGGTGCGTGGCTCACACCTATAATCCCAGCACTTTGGGAGGCCGAGGCAGGTGGATTGTTTGAGGTCAGGAGTTGGAGAACAGCCTGGCAAACATGGTGAAACTCCGTCTCTACTAAAAATACAAAAATTACCCAGGTGTCGTGGGGGGGCACCTGTAATCCCAGCTACTTGGGAGGCTGAGATAGGAGAATCGCTTGAACCCGGGAGGCAGAGGTTGCAGTGAGCCAAGATCACGCCACTGCACTCCAGCCTGGGTGACACACTGAGACTCCACCTCAAAAAAAGGAAAGAAAATAACAAGCCCCGGTAGCGAAGCTAGTGAATTCTACCCAACATTTAAGGAAGAAATTACAGAAATCTTAAGTCTTTTAGAAAACAGTGGAGTAGGGAACAGTTTGCAACTCATGATATAAAGACAGTATTACCCTGATGCTAACACAAGACAAAGAAATTAAAAGAAAAGAAAAATATATCTCACGAACATGGCTATAAACACCCTTGAGAAAATATTAACAAATTAAATATAAAATATAAAATATTTAATATTAAATATTTTAAAAATACAAAATATATATTATATATTATTATATATAACAATATATTACATATAATAATATATAATAATGTATTTTATATATTGTAAATATTATAATAATATAACAAAAAATATTTAAAAATATAAAAGAGATAATTTATCATGACCAACTGAGTTTAACTCCAGGAACTGAAGACTAGTTTAATATTTGAAAATCAATGTAACTCACTATTAACAGGATAAATGAGAAAAGCCATATGATTACCTTAATAGACGCAGAAAAAGCATTTGAAAAATACAGCACTTATTCATGATTTTAAAAACAGAAACATACATATATTTCTTAGCAAACTTGGAACGGAAAGGAACTCCTTTAACCTGAAAAAGAATTATCTTCAAAAATCCTACAGATAATATCACATTTAACAACGGGAACTCAACAGATTCCTGGTAAGATGAGGAATAAGACAAAAATGTCTGGTCTCACCACTTTTACTCAACATTATCTGTTAGTGTTTGGCGGTGCAATAAGAAGCGGGGAGCAGACCACATATAGTGGAAAGGAAGAAGTAAAACTGTGTTTATTTACACACAACATGATTGTTTATGTTGAGAGTTCTGACAAATCCACAAAAACATACTAGGAATAAATGTATAAGGTCACAAGATAAAAAAAAAAAAAACGTTCGAAATTCAATTGTATTTCTATATATTAGCAATAAATGATTTAAGAATTAAATCTGAAATGCAATTCCATTTATAATCAAAATCCAAAATATGACAGATTCAACAAAGTACATATGAATCTCATATGCTAAAAACTATAAAACATTGCTGAAATAAAGAATACTTAAATGAGAAACCATGTTTTCATTGGAAGACACAAATTGTTAAACTATCAATTCTTCCCAAAATGGTCTATAGATTCAGCACAATTCCAATCTAAATCCTAGCAAGCTTTTTTAAATAGAAATTGACAAGTTGATTCTAAAATTTTTACGGAAATGCAAAGAACCTAGAATAACTAAAACAATTTGGATAAAAAACAACAGAGTTGATGGCTTACACTAAAAAGTTTCAAGACTTAGTATGAAGCTACATTAGTCAAGACTGTGTGACACGGCCTAATAGACATCTAAATCAATGGAAGAGACACAGGTGTCAACGTCAGGCAATGGGGAGACAACAGTCTTCAATAAATACTATTAGAACAACCAGATAATCTTGTTTAAAAAAAAAAGGGGGTAAAATGAACCTCGACCACAATATACAAAAAAATTGATCCAAAATAAATCATAGTCCTAAATGAAAAAGCTAAAACTATAAACTTCGAGAAGAAAACACAGGGGAAAAAAATCTTTACAACCATAATACAGGCAAGGAAATACTTCTTAGGACAAAAAAGCACTAACTATAGAAGAAAAAAACTGTAAACTGGTCTTCATCAAAATTTAAAATTCCTTGAAAGACACCACACAGAAAACGAAACACAGGCTGGGCATGGTGGTCATAACTGTAATTTCGGCACTTTGGGAGGCCAAGGCAGGAGGACTACTTGAACCTAGGCATTCAAAACTATCTGGGCAACACAGTGAGACCCTGTTTCTACAATTTTTTTTTTTTTTAAATTAGCCAGGTTTGGTGGCAATCGCCTGTAGTCCCAGCTACTTAGGAGGCTGCAGAGGGAGGACTGATTGAGGGTAGGAAGTCGAGGCTGCAGTGAGCCATGATCTTGCCACTGCACTCCAGCCTGGACAACAGAGTAAGGCCTTGTCTCAAAAACAGAAAAGAAAAGAAAATCTGAACCACAGACTAGGGGAAAGTATCTGCAATGCATATATTTTTCAAAGGACTTGTATTCAGTATAAAGAACTCCTACAGTAATAAGAAAATAAAAACCCCAATAAGAAATTGAGAAAAAGATTTGAACAGACATTTCATAAAAGATGTATGAATGACCAGTAAGCATACAAAAAACATTAAATTCTACTAGTCCTCAGGGAAATGCAAAATAAAACCACAAGGAGAATCTAATTCACACTAGAATGTCTAAAATTAAAAAGACTGACAACACCAAAAGTATTGACAAGGAAGTGGAGCAACTGGAACCCTCATATATTGCTGGTGGTGAAATAGAAAGTACAACCACTTTGGATAACTGCTTGATAGCTTAATAGTCAAACATACATATGGCCCACAACAGAAATGAAAATAAGGTCAGGTGTAGCGGCTTAGGCCTATAATCCAGTATTTTGGGAGGCCGAGGCAGGCAAATCGCTTGATTCCAAGAGTTCCAGACCAGGATGGGCAACATAGTGAAACCCTATCTCTACAAAAAATTAGCTGGGCGTGGTAGTGCATGCCACTTGGGAGGCTGAGGTGGGAGGATCACCTGAGCCCAGGAGGTTGAGCCCGTGATCAAGCCACTGCCACTGTTACTCTAGCCTGGATAATAGAGTGAGACCCTATCTCAAAAAAAAGAAAAAAAGAGAGCAAGAGAGAAATGAAAATACATGTCTAAATGCAAATCATAGCTGCTTTATTTCTAACACACCAAAACTAGAAACAGCATCAAAGTCCATTAGCAGGTAAATGAATAAGCAAATTGTGGTATTCACAGAATGGAATATTCAGCAATAAAAAGGAATAAACTACACATAGCAACATAGATAAATCTCAAAAATATGAGCAAAAGAATCTAGTAAAAAAAGAGTTCGCGCAGTTTGCTTTCATCTATATGAAATTCTAGAACAGGCAAAAATTAATCTACAAAGACAGAACTGAGACTAATGGATGCCTGAAGTGGGGTGGGGCTGCAGGGCTGACTGCAAAAAGAAACAAGGAAATTCTGGGGGTGATTATGTTCTCTGTCTCAACTGTAGTGGTATTTACAAGAGTGCATACCTTTGTCAAAACTGTTCAAACTACTTTAAATGGGTACATTTTATGTAAATTATGCCTTCATAAAGTTGAGTTTTTAAAAAGAAAGTTCTGACCTTAGGACATCAATGGACTTCACTCAGCCTCATCTTCTTCATCTGTTAAATGTGGGATAATACTTCATTTCTTACCACACAGGGCATCAAATGAGATGTATATCAAACTGCTCTAAAAATTTCCCAGTGCTTTAAAGATTTTTAGTGTTTTTATTACTTAAGGCATTATACAGTCACTGTACGGCTATCAGATTAGCCTACAGAATCATTTTATTACAATAATGAATAAAATCTGAAGATAATCGTCAAACTTCATTGGAATGATTTATTTTTATGTTTCTCTCCCAAAATGTTGTATCAATTAATACTTAAAGGAAATAAATTAGGAGATTTCTTCATGTGCCTGGCTCACTAATAATGGAGTTGCCAATGAGCAATCAAAGACATGTAAGCAGGAAAAAAAACAGTAACCATCAAGAGTATACATGATGTAATCATGAGATTACAGGCACTGGTTCACAACTGTAATCCTATTAATTTGGGAGGCTGAAGCAGGAAGATCGCTTGAGCCCAAGAGTTTGAAACCAGCCAGGGCAACATGGCAAAACCCTGTCTCTATAAAAAATACAAAAAAAATAAGCCAGGTATAGTGAGCACGCCTATAATCCCAGCTACTTGGGAGGCTGAGGTAGGAGGATCACCTGAGCCCGGGAGGTTGAGGATACAGCGAGCCGAGATGATGCCACTGCACTTCAAGCTGAGCGACAGAGTGAGACCCTGTCTCAAACAACAACAACAACAACAGTATACAACATCGGCTTTATGAAAAAACCCACTAAAGTAGATGATTATATTCAATAAATCAAGATTTAAGTACAGAACATATGTATTTTTCAAATGTCCTAACCATAGTGATCTGAGCAAACTTGTTTTTATGATAATTTATATAAGGCAGATCAGGCCTGTCCACCACCACTCAACATAATTGCTGCTACCCTATGCCAACAATATAAAAATGATAGCTATGTTCCTTTATTTGCTAACCAATAAAGACATTCCTAGTATATTTTAAACAGTCACATATGCCATACTTCAAAGTATGTCTGTGTTTTACAGCTTTCCAGATTTGAAAGTTTTCCAGGCATATTTGGTCCTGAGCCAAAAACTGTGCTTCAAATCTAAAAATCTAAAACAAGTTACATTAAATTCACTGAAATATACTTTATCATATAAAAATAACCATCAGTAAAAGCTCCAACTAACACTCAAAAAATCCCCTGAAAAAAAGTTTGTCAGCACATTTCTTTCAGCTGGGTGTGTATAAAAAAAAGTGCCTCATGGCGCTCGTTTTATTAGAAGAAAACGAAACTGAACCACACAAGTTTTGACATAATCGTAACCGTTCCCCAATTTACCTCTACCACTCAGTCAGGCTTCACTTCCCAAGCACTATGTATGAGAAAGAGAAAAGAAAAAGTCACCCCTTGTTAAGTAGCCATCCCAGGTTTTTATAAACTACAAAGACAACTGTTGGGAAACAGCAGGGGGTTTCCCAAGATTTGAACGTAAATATCTATGGCAGATACTCAAACCGCACAGTAAGAGGTACGAACACCTTTCCTCCAACCTACCAAGTATCTAGAAGTCACCCATTTCCAGACCAATGCTGCTGGCAAGCAATTACCACATTAGCATGCCTTAGAGGTGGAACTAAGAGACTAAACATTACCTAACCCACACCTCACTGCCTCTACAAATAGATATGGCCAGAGCACAGAAAGCTGTAGCTATCAGGAATTGTAGATCTGGTGGGTACCAGAACTTACACTTACTTGAAAGAAGTTTGAATATATGAACAAGTATGCTAGAAGGGATGCTAGTCAACCACAAAGCAGGTGTTTTCCTTGCCCCAAAATTAAGCAAAAATGACAGGATGTCATAATTCTCACTAAATGCTCCTACCTACAATAAAATTGTCAACCTTTACTGCTAAAGGGATACAAAAGACTGTTAAGTTTTTTTAACTCTAGCAGCTGTCAACATCTTATCAGCACCAGCTTTTCAAAGAGTTGACAAGTACTGTCCACGTAAAACATCGACCTCTGTAATTTTGGTAGACCATGTCATATACGGATCTTTTAAAACACTAATTCGTAATAAATCACTGACATCATTTAAATATTAATTCTAAACATTAACAATTCAATAAATAATGCCATTTAACAAAATAAAGACAAAAAACTAGTTTCCTGGTGTTTTCAGGCTTATTTGAATTATATTCTTACATTATTTTAGTGACAAGGAAACCAATGGTATGGCATAAACTCTATTAATAAGAAGAAAAGGCTTATTATAGACACATGGTACCTATGCATTGTATTTATTACAAATGATAAAATGTCAAAATAGCCAAATAATTTCTGAACCTGTCTGCTTCATTATTTAAAAAAAAGTTTAAAGAATTTTCCATTTTTATTTCAAACTTATGAAAAAATCTATGAGATCACTCTTAATATATCCTGATATTCTATAGTTATTAAACACATTGTTAAAATATTTTCCCAATCTGAGATATAAGACCAAAAACACGATCAATCAGCAAAATGGGAAAAAAAAGGCAGAAAAAAATAGGCATTTGATAGAACAAGAAGATTCAGATGTTACCCAGAGTTGTTCAATTCTATGTCCTACACCTTTGACTATCCTCCACAGTATTTTCTGCACATTAGTTAAATATTTGTGCTTCTAACAGTTCTATCCCTGGCCTTCTCTTTTCACTTTAAAACATGCTCTCTCTGGGCATCACTATTTCCATGACTTCAAATAACCACTACTCTCCGCTGATTCCCAAATCTCTATCTCAAGCCCATACCTCTCTCCCTGGTTATCTTTTCCAGGGTGTCCTGAAGCTATCCTAAATCTGTCCCAAACTGAATGTATTATCTCTGCACTCTACCATGGCCATTTCCCCCCTCCAATTCCTTTCTCTCCTCTTTTTCCTATGTCAGTAAAGGTCACTACAATATACACCTAGTTTGCTTGGTTTAGGTTACACAGTCTTTTCTATCTTTTAAAAATTGAACACTGACGGTGTCATTGTGTGATTAAAAACCCTTTGGTGTGGGGAGGTCCTAAACATTCATCAACAAGGGATTGGGGCAAATAAATTGTGATACTTTTCGTACCACAGAATATTGTGCAGCCTTCAAAAATCATGGTAAAGACCTACATTCATTAATATGGAAAAATGGTTATGAAGCTTTTCCAGGCACCCTCCCCAGCATTAACTCCATGGTTTCTCACAGCTCCTCCAGCCCCAACTCTACCTCATGACTCTGCTTAAGTTCTCAATTTGCTAACAAGCAAATTCCTTCCATGATTTGTTCAGGTTTCTGAGGCAAAGAATCTGATCGGCCTCATTCATCGTCTTGTGCCAGGCCCACGTCAAGAGCCATAGGTCATAGCTATTCTTTGGATTTTATCTGCTCTTGCAAAAAATGGCTTGGACCCAATGCAATAAAATTCTGAATTAACATATAATTAAAAGATTTCTAGATCAATACAATCCAACGATTAATATATAATGAAAAAATATGGAACAACCTAGAATCTACTGTAGCCAGACTTAGTTTCTAAAATATATCATTGGTATTAAATAGATCTACAATATTTATATCTCAATCATGCTTCACTTCATTAAAAAAACTGGTAAAAATGCACGTATTATATATTAAACATGATTAATTATTTGTTAAATTTTAAACAACACAGCTAGACATAAAAAGCAAAGATAGGCCAGGCATGGTGGCTCACACCTGTAATCCCAGCACTTTAGGAGGCCGAGGTGGGCGGATCACGAGGTCAGGAGATTGAGACCATCCTGGCTAATACGGTGAAATCCCATCTCTACTAAAAAATACAAAAAAAAAAAATTAGCCAGGCATAGTGGTGGGCACCTGTAGTAGCTACTCAGGAGGCTGAGGCAGGAGAATGGCGTGAACCCAGGAGGCAGAGCTTACAGTGAGCCAAAATCGCGCCACTGCACTCCAGCCTGGGCGACAAAGCGAGACTCCGTCTCAAAAAAACAAAAACAAAAAATAAAATAAAATAAAAGCAAAGGTAGAGAGGAAAGCCAAATGATCACTGGTTAACTGAAACAAAAAGTCCCCACTCTTTTCCCCGTATTTGAAAATATAAAAGTACTTATTATATTAAAATGATAAAGTGGAAAACAAACCATCTAATCACTTAGATTCTCGTATAAACTCCAGGCATTCAGGAGCCTCCCCCAAAACACTTAATTCTCAAAACTCAATAAATACGTATTTCAATAATTACTGCTTACTCCATTCAAATGTCAAGGGGGAGGAATAAAACAAAGAACCTCCACCACTCTCTTAGTAATAATTCTGAATGACTTTCTTTTCTTAAAAAATATATTTAATTCTTAATTAAAATACTCACTAATACCTCTTACTTGTTCACTGATTCAGCATCTTCTCTAGGCCAGGCACTGGGAATATGATGACAATTATGGGCCCCTCTTTGTGGAGTTGATTCTATATAAAAAGATTCTATATAAAATTGCTTTTCGATTCTGTAAAAAGCACACTTTAACAAGTTCTATGTTGCCCAGGCGGGTCTCAAACTCCTGAGCTCAAGTGATCCTCTGGCCTTAGCCTCCCAAAGTGCTTGGATTACAAGTGTGAGCCACTGTGCCTGGCCTCAAAAATTTTTTTTTGGAGTCAGGGTCTTGCTCTGTAACCTGCGCTGGGTGCAGTGGCATGATCATAGCTCATTGCAGCCTTTACCTCCCAGGCACAAGCAATCCTCTCACCTCAGCCTCCAAGTAGCTGGGACAACAGGCACTCGCCACCATGCCCAGCTAATTTTTTATTTCCAAAAATCACACTTTTTAATATAGATTATATTATAGAATATATGCACATATAGCATATATAGAGAATATATGTTAGCCTTGGCTGGGTGGCAAACTGTAAAGTACACCTTTTTTTCCTATTAAGAACTTGAAGAATTTCACTTTGGCTCCATTATATAAAAATAAGCTGAAATCTACAGGCATCCACCTTTCCTAAAAATGACTCCCAGAAGTTAGAAAAAGAAAAACTTCAAGAGATAAAAGTGTTGTTTAGTACTTTTTAGTACTTTGTTCAATATGATTTATCACTCCTCATTTATCAGGGAGGGAAAAAAAAAGGCAATTAGAGATACATGCAATATTCTTTCTTTTCAGGTTATTCACAAGATATTCTAACATGCTTCTTCCCATTGTGTTTTTCTGAAGCAACTTTATTATACAGACAAAAAATGAAAAAGTCTAAATCCTTTTCATTACAAAGTTGGCTCAAGGGTAAGGAAATAACTTCTAAGTACCAGGAGGAATAAAGGGGTCCATCCCTTTATTCCATATCTAGGAAAGACAAGAAATGACTCCAAAACACAGACTGGGCTCCACATTTTGTAAGGTTAGTATATTCAAAGGAGTCAAAGGTCAGCACTGAGTCATGGTCTTTTCTTTGCCTCTTCCCATATGGCTGTGGTGTTGATGAGTCCAGGACCTATTCCCTCAGGAGAAAGGTTGGTCATCCTTCTCTCACTCTCTCTTCCTTATGATTAGTAAATAAGGTATTAAGAGGAGCTCCGAGAAAACTTGAGGTGTTTTGTCCTTCTCTCTCCTTTGAAGACTTTCCATGTAAGGGGCCTTCAGGCAAGCCCCGGTCTGGAAACTGTCTCCTCCCCATTCCAGCTCCTTCTTTTCCTTCCTTTCTCATTGCCTCTCCTTCCTCCTTTTTTCTTCTTCTTCTCCCGAGTCTTCCACCAATGGTTTACTTTTTTTCAGAATCATTAAATGTCATAATAATTTTGGTAAAATAGAAAAGCTTCCTTTTTCATGAATGTCCGGGTTTTTTGTTGCTGTTTTGTTTTTTTGTTTTTTAAGATGGAGTTTCACTCTGTTGCCCAGGCTGGAATGCAGTGGTGCAATCTCAGCTCACTGCAACCTCTGCCTCCCAGGTTCAAGTGGTTCTCCTGCCTCAGTCTCCCAAGTAGCTGGGATTATAGGCACCTGCCACCACACCCGGTCAACTCTATCTTTTCCTGCCCTTCTTGTGCACAAGCCTGCCCAGGTTTCTCTCTCTCTTACCCTTAAGTTCTTCTCCCCCTGAAACAGGCAAGATGACCATTCACCCTATTTTTGTAAGAATGAGTTCCATGTTTGGTTGTTGTAGGAAAATAAAGAACATTTATGAATATACTTGGTTTTAGGCCAATCTGGCTCAGGACAAAAAGAGTCCTTTTACTTGGTCCAGTTTCACCTCCCAGATTTCTGCATCAGGGGTTGGAACCTAACCTGAGCTAATGCTAAAATGTTTTCTTTGTCTTGCTTTGCCTTTTCTGTGCCTAGTTCCCCCGATGACTTCTCTACAAAGCAACCTGAAGGCTGAGTGGAAGAACAATTAAAATGTTCCCAAGCTCCCTGACCAAATACTATGATTACAACATCTAAAGCTATGTATTTTCAACACCGAAAACAATTTTTTTAAAAAAAAATAGTAAGACTGGCAAAATGTTTTGGTATAAAAAAGAAGCTTTTAAAAGTTCTTATCTGGATTATTATTACTCATGTTGACTCCCTGCTTCACCATGCAAGAAACAGTGATTTTTCTTTTCTTTTCTTTTTCTTTTTTTTTTTTAAGATCCTTGAAAGCTTTTGCCTTGATGAAACGGTGATTTTATATCGGCATAGCACTCCATACTTACTAAAGTTATGTACTTTTCATCGTCTTTGCCCAAATTATTCTGTTTTACTATAATGTTACCACATTAAAATACAAACATTCTGGTCAGGCACGGTGGCTCATGCCTGTAATCCCAGCACTTTGGGAGGCCGAGGGGGGTGGATCACCTGAGGTCAGGAGTTCGAGACCAGCCTGGGCCAACATGGTGAAGCCTAGTCTCTACTAAAACTCCAAAAATTGGCCGGGTGTGGTGGCGTGCGCCTGTAGTCCCAGCTACGTGGGAGACTGAGGCAGGAGAACTGCTTGAACCTGGGAGGCAGAGGTTGCAGTGAGCCAAGATTGCACCAGTGCACTACAGCCTGGGCAAGAGTGAGACTCCGTCTCAAAAAACAAATAACAAACAACAAAACCACCCCGGACATTCATGAAAAAGGAAGCTTTTCTATTTCACCAAAATTATTATTATGGCATTTAATGATTCTGAAAAAAAGTAAACCAGATCAACTCATTGTCCTCCTTAAAATCCTTCCGTGACATCCTTCCACATTCCCAATAAAAGCTGGCTTATAGAGCTTTACTTGCTTTGGCTACAATCTTTTTCTCTAACCAGATCTCTTATTACTATCAATCTTGCTCACTACCAATCAGTGGCCTTCTTTCAGTTCCTGAAACATAGCAAACTCCTCTTACATCAGAGCCAGTAAGCTTGCTATTTCTTTTGCCTGGAATGTTTTTTCCAGATCATCTGCCGATTCCTTCAGGTATTTAGGTCTCAGTTCAAATATCAACTCTGGAGACCGGCCTTCCCTGACAACCTCCTATGAAAAGAGGATGTTCGGCTCCTTGTAGCTCCTTACTAATTTATTTTTTTCACAGCATTTACCATTTCCTGAAATTGTTACAATTTGTCTAACTGTTTATTGGTCATCTTTACTACTAAACTAGTAGCTCCATGAAAGCAAGAGCTTGGTCTGTCTTTTCATTACTACATCCCATTATCAACAAGTACTTATTGAATGAGTCAAGTACTTCCTATTACACAAATTATATGGCAAATAAATGTGACTCTACACTTTCAAATTCCTGAAGATGTTCCCTCCAGGAAATTCTTAGTAGGACCTTTATCATCCAGCCACGAAGTTTATTTATTTTGTGAATTATATACTAACTCAGGGTCTTCATATTTATTCCCTCTGTCAGCAATGCACTAGCCTCTGATCTTTGCCTAAGTGACTCCTCATCTTTCAAATCTCTGCTCAAATATAATCTCCTGTATAAGACTGCTCCTAGTCACTCTAACTATAATAAAGTAACACGATTCCTTCAGATCACTTGTATTATCCTGCTTTTACTTTCTTCATAGCTTTCACCACTCTCTAGTTACCTTTGTAATATTTGTTTGTTTGCTTACCACAAACAGTTTTAGCTTCAGGAAAACAATAATTAGTATTCTCACCATCCTCCAAGTATAGCAAAAGAAATTCCTGAAAAGACGGGCCCTTGGGACACCCTGTAACATAGTGCACTTTGTAACACAGCTCATTCTAACACTCTTTTCAAACATAGAACAGTATAGGCTGAGAAGGAATCTGAGCATGGTAAGGATTTTTTTTTTTCTATTACAGAAGCTCATTTATGCAGTTACCAGAAAACAAGCAAGCAACCAAATGACAATTACTAAAGTTTTTGTTTTAATGATCACCTATTTTATTTTACTAAATCACATCACTGACATTAATTAAAAACAATCTGCTTCACTGCTATAACCTAACAAATTGCAAAAATGTTTCCATATCATGGCAGTGTTGGGGCATCAATCTGCTCAACACACACTGGGGTATGTATGGCCACAGGCAACTGCCGTGACTGTCCACTGTTCTATAGCACTACACTATACTGTGCAAATCAGAAAAATATGTAGTTTTAATACCAAACCTACTAAAATATTTCAACCTTGTGCTCTAATAATTTATTTTATTTTTTTATTTTTTGAGACAGAGTCTTGCTCTGTTGCCCAGGCTGAAGCGCAGTGGCACGATCATGGCTCACTGTAGCACTGACTTCCTGAGCTCCAGCAATCCGCCCACCTCAGTCTCCCAAAGTACTGAGATTACAGGCCTGAGTATACCAGTCACTCCAATTAATTATATGTGTGTGTATACTGTTAGTTTTTTAGATATTTAAACTAGGAGAACATTATTACTCCAAAATAGGCCAGGTCCCAGACACTGAAGCTAACTTACCTTATAATATATCATCTATTTAAATTTATTAATCTGCAATGAATGCACAGGAATCTTTTTATCTTTTTAAAAGATGAGGCTGGACATGGTAGCTCACACCCATAATCCCAACACTCTGGGAGGTTAAGGCGGGCGGATCATGTGAGGTCAGGAGTTCAAGACCAGCCTGGCCAACATGGCGAAACTCTGTCTCTACTAAAAATACAAAAAAAAATTAGCCAGGCATGGTGGCGTGCACTTGTAGTCCCAGCAACTTGGGAGGGTGAGGTAGGAGAATCACCTGAACCCGGGAGGCAGAGGATGCAGTGAGCTGAGATCACACCACTGCACTCCAGCCTAGGCAACAGAGCAAGACTCTCTCAAAATAAATAAATAAATAAAAATAAAAAAAGAAAAGTCATGGTTAATATATGCTTAATTCATCTTCTATATTAATAAAAATTATTGCTGGACTTGTGACTGGTGTGGTGGTGGGGTAGTCTTGGGGACTAAGCCCTCAACCTGTGGGATCTGACACTGATCTGATACTATCTCCAGGTAGATAATGTTGGAACTGAATTAGAGGACACCCCACTGGTGTCCGTTGCTTTTGTGGGGAAAAACTCTTTTCCATTTTTTCTAAGAAGAAAAGAGAAACTTAGTATGAGTCTTACAAAGTAGCCTTTATCTTTCTCATCAAAAATAGCAAGTTTAGCAGTATCAGCTCAAGACTTCAAACTTATAAAGCTGTTCCTTTACTTGTTTTTGTCATTTACCACTATTAGGTAAAAAACATCAGAGTTCAAAATCACTAGGAGCAACACAGGATGGGGAAGGGAACATCTAGACCCTGAGGCTCCCAAAGGAACAGAGTAAAAACCAAGGAGCTAGTTTTTCCCACCTTCCAATAGTTAACTACTAATTAGAGTTCACATAAGGGATAAAATATTTTTTGCCAGCTCTGTTCTGGGTTCTCTTTCTAATCTCCCAATTCTTGATAAATCAAAGTATCATCTCAATCCTACCTTAACGAGGTCTCTCCAGCCAGGCACAGTGGCTCATGCCTGTAATCACCAGCACTTTGGGAGGCCAGGGCAGATGGATCATGAGGTCAGAAGATCGAGACCATCCTGGCTAACATGGTGAAACCCCATCTCTACTAAAAATACAAAAAATTAGCCAGGCATGGTGGCACACGCCTGCAGTCCCAGCTACTTGGGAGGCTGAGGCAGGAGAATCGCTTGAACCCGGGAGGTGGAGGTTGCAGTGAGCCGAGAGTACACCACTGCACTCCAGCCTGGTGACAGAGCAAGGCTCCATCTAAAATAAAAAAGTCTCTCCCACTCAACCCAACTAATAAATCTTCATGGCCTGCACCTTAGTTCAGGCCGCAGCTATTTCAACAGCCTCCTAAGTGGTATCTCTTCTACAATACACCACAGTGACTTTCTGAAACACAAATCTGATGATACCCTCTCTGGCTTAAAACCCTACACTAGGGTTGCCATCACTTCCAGGATAACGTATAAACACTTGGCATAGCATAAAACGTCATT
The DNA here is from genome assembly GCF_003255815.1 of Theropithecus gelada. Lineage (NCBI taxonomy): Eukaryota > Metazoa > Chordata > Mammalia > Primates > Cercopithecidae > Theropithecus > Theropithecus gelada. The sequence goes on from NC_037668.1 coordinate 164,990,060, forward strand.
CATGCCCTGTCCCTGTCTCTGTGATCTCGTTTCTTATCACCCCTCAAAAGGCAGCTAGTGCTAATGCTACAACCAAGCTGCTTCGTCTGACCTGAGGGTACCATGCTCTCACACTTCCTTTTAACATCCCCTTATACTCCCATATACAATACCATACAACACAGCCTTCATTTATCTACCTGGTAAATTCCTCCACATCCTTCAAAACTCAGTTTAAGTGTAGTACAGAGTTTGGTGCTCCTAAAGTTTTATACTCCTAAAACATTGGACAGTTTTCTATAAGCTACCGCTAGAAAGTGAGACACTGAAGAACATGAAACTCTTTGTAATCATGGTAGAAAATACAAAGGGCAATGTAGAAGCTCCTTAAATAAATTAATAAATGGTCTGACAATTCAGTTTTATTAAAAAGAGTCTTTGTGAGATCATCTAGTAAAGTAAGTACCATTCATCAAGTTATTTCTATGAGAAAGTAAAACTTGGAGCTCCAAATGATCACAAATAAAGAGTAACTCTAACATGATAAACATGGTTGTAAGGTATCAAAAGATATTGTGAATTTGTAACAGAGGTGTGGATGTTACCTAGAAATAATGGAATCCAAATTAGGTACCTGAGTAGTAAACAGAAAATTGAGTTCTAGCACTATGCATGAAGAAGAAAACGCTGTCCAACAACATCTATGAGAATGTAATTATTTTTTCAAAGACAGGTTTAGCTTATAAATTTGCAAACCACTCATATACAAGGGTGACCAGAAATTAATGTCTTTACACCTACTATTACAATATTACATTTATATAATCCTCTTCTTAAACAGGGAAAGGATTTTTTTTTTAACAAGCAAGCCTCTACACGAGTAAATTACACTTGAGTTCCAACAGATGGTGACACCATGGAAATTCATAAGCATAGCTGCCAAATAGGACCAATGTTTTGGAAAAAAAAAAAAAAAAAAAAAAAGAGGGACAACACAGAGTTCCTGGGATCAGCTTCTCTGTTCTCAATACATTTTGTGTATCCAGCAAAAATAATGGTAACTAGAGAATTACTCTGCATATATATATATATTTTTTTCCAAGATGGAGTCTCACTCTGTTGCCCAGGATGGGGTGCAGTGGCACAATCTCAGCTCACTGCAACCTTTGCCTCCCAGATTCAAGCAATTCTCTCACCTCAGCCTCCCAAGTAGCTGGTATTATAGGCGTACACCAAGTAGCTGGTATTACAGGCGTGTGCCACCACGTCCAGCTAATTTTTTTGGTATTTTTAGTAGAGATGGGGTTTCACCATGTTGGCCAGGCTGGTCTCGAACTCCTGACCTCAGGTGATCCATCCGCCTTGGCCTCCCAAAGTGCTGGGATTATAGGCGTGAGCCACTGCGCCCCACCTGCATATTCTTAAATACTGTATTAACTAACTCATGTCCACCTAGACTCTGTCACAACTCTACTTCATGCCCCGTCAGCAGTCATTCTACTTAACTGCTATAATCACTCCTAAGGTACATGGAATTAACATAACCTGTAAGACAGGAACAGAGTGGGTAAATGGAACAGAGGGGGAAATTACTTTGAAAAGAAGCCTAGGCAAATTACCAAGATTTCAAACAAACCACCAGGCAGAGTTCCAGGTGGCACACCATTTCTATTTCCTTCCACCTCACTACTTCGCATCTACCTATTCCCTAGGCAAAGACAAAAATACAATTTAGTGTTTAAGAACATAGGCTTTGGCCGGGCGCGGTGGCTCAAGCCTGTAATCCCAGCACTTTGGGAGGCCGAGACGGGCGGATCACGAGGTCAGGAGATCGAGACCATCTTGGCTAACACGGTGAAACCCCGTCTCTACTAAAAATACAAGAAAATTAGCCGGGCGAGGTGGCGGGCGCCTGTAGTCCCAGCTACTCGGGAGGCTGAGGCAGGAGAATGGCGTGAACCCGGGGGGGCGGAGCTTGCAGTGAGCCAAGATCGCGCCACTGCACTCCAGCCTGGGGCACAGAGCAAGACTCCGTCTCAAAAAAAAAAAAAAAAAAAAAGAACATAGGCTTTATCCTGTTATCATGTAAAAGAGAAATAAAATAAGAAAAAAAAAAGAATATAGGATTTATAATTAAAGCAGAGATTTCAGAAGCCTGCCTTCACTACTTTTACTATACTTGCTCTGTGACCTTAGTTATGTTCTCAAAGCCTCCGTTTCTTCCATCAGTAGATCAGGGATGATCCTTTCCTCTTGGAGTTGTAAGAATTAAATTATGTAAGTTAGAGTGTTAAAGTGTAAGCACACTGACTGGCACATAGTAAACTAAATGAAAAGAGCTACCTGATAAGCCAGGTGTAATCCCAGCTCACACTTGTAATCCCAGCATAGCCCAGGAGTTTGAGATCAGCCTGGGCAACACAGGGAGACCCTGTCTCTACAATAAGAATAAAAAAAAAAATTAGCCAGGTGTGGTGGTGCAAGTCTGCAGACCCAGCTACCCAGGAGGCTGAGGTTGGAGGGTCACCTGAGAGCTGCAGGTTGAGGCTACAGTGAGTTGTGATCGCGCCACTGCACTCCAGCCTAGGTGACAGAGTGAGATCCTGTCTCGAAAAAAGAAAAAAAAAAGAGCTACTTGATAATCATAAATAAACAACAGATAAAATCTGAGAATTAATAGACTGCAATAATTATTTAAACTAAGCTGAAAGTATAGCGGTTCAGTTCACAATGCTTCCAAGTGTTTTGTAATATAGTATGAAAATCTATTTCATAATTCTGTAACCTATAGAAAGTTAAAAATCCTTAATTCAGACTTACAGGCTCCTCATGATCTAGCTCTAAATTATTTTTTAGCCTCATCTCACATTTATCCCTCCAAGCAGTCAATATTTTAATTTGTAATACTTAACATACCTTTACAGGTTCAACCTTGAGTCAAACAATTCCTTCAACCCAGTTACTACTCTCATCCCATCCCTTTTCCCAACTACTGAAATCCCATATCATCCTACCCTACGATGCCTTCCCCGATCCTCCCTAGTAGAGATTATCACATCCACCTCTAAGATCTCAGTATCTATTGCTTGAAGTTAGAACATTTATTTCATGCTGTCTAGTTTTTTTTTCCCAGTTTTCTTCCTCATTAGATTTTTAGTTCAAACATCATTCAAGCAGAGATGTCAGTGGTCAGCTGGATACATAGAACATAAAATACAGCCAGGTGTGGTGGCTCACACCTGTAATTCCAGCACTTTGGGAGGCCGAGGTGAGTGGATCATGAGGTCAGGAGCTCGAGACCAGCCTGGCCAACATGGTGAAACCCTATCTCTACTAAAAATATAAAAACTAGCTGGGCGTGGTGATACACCTGTAATCCCACCTACTCGGCAGGCTGAGGCAGGAGAATCGCTTGAACTCAGGAGGTGGAGGTTGCAATGAGCTGAAAATGCACCACTGCACTCCAGTTTGGGTGACAAGAGCAAAATTCAGTCTCAAAAAAAAAGAAAAAATAATAAAAAAGAAGTATGACTAAGGCAGGTTTGACTGATATGCAGATTGTATTATTAATTTTGGGGTGGAGATTGAGAGGAATGTTTTTGTTCTGAGAAGTCATGTTGGGAAGTTTTTTTGGTTTTTTGAGACAAAGTCTCATTCTGTTGCCCAGGCTGGAGTGCAATCTCGGCTGACTGCAACCTCCTTCTCCCGGGTTCAAGCGATTCTCCTGCCTCAACCTCCCATGTAGCTGGGATTACAGGCGCCTGCCATAACGCCCAGCTAATTTCTGTATTTTTAGTAGAGATGGGGTTTCACCATGTTGGCCAGGCTGATCTCGAACTCCTCACCTTAGGTAATCCACCCACCTCAGCCTCCCAAAGTGCTGGGATTACAGATATGTGCCACCGCGCCTGGCCACATCTTTTCTTTTTAAAGATTGATTACTAAAAGAACTACAGAAAAGATACCTTACAGGTTTGAACTGCCATTTACAGGATATTTGAATTTAACCATTTAGAGAGGTCTTTAATATTTACTCTTATTTCCTACGTCTGCTTAAAGGCTAAATGCAGGATACTTATTTCTCTTTAACAATTTAACTATCAGAAATATTTAGTATGCATACAAGGCATGTTATTTCAGATAATGATAATTTCTATTTGAATTTAAATTTCTTCTCTACATTTTAAATTTTAAAACAGCAAAATCATATAAAAATGTTAATAGTGCAGAATTATATCAAATAAGAAATGAAAGTTACCATTTATTTCTCCAATCCTATTTAATCCCATTTCACAGAAGAAACCAAAGTTAACAGTCTGGTGTAAATTCTTCTAAAGATTACTGTCTTCATATATATTATTTCAGGGGGAAGTTTTATACTGAGACTTTGATGAAAAAGAATTAGTACTAACATTGTTTCTTGAAAAATTAGGATGATACTTTTGCTACCACCACACTTTTTTTTCCCCCCAAAAGGCTGGCATACAGAAATAAAATATCCCAAATTTAAGATAATTTAGAAGTAGAAGAGCGGGGGCAATATATTCAGTACAATTAAACACACTATTTTTCATGATACTTCCCAAAAAGCAGGAAAAAAAACTGATAATTTAAATTAACTCTTACTTTACTCTTTAAAAAAAGTTTCTTTCTTTTTTTTTTTTTTTGAGATGGAGTCTTGCTCTTGTCACCCAGGCTGGAGTACAGTGGCACGATCTCAGCTCACTGCAACCTCCGCCTCCCAGGTTCAAGCGATTCTCCTGCCTCAGCCTCCCAAGTAGCTGGGGTTACAGGTGCCCGCCACCACACCTGGCTAATTTTTGTATTTTTAGTAGAGACGGGGTTTTGCCATGTTGGCAAGGCTGGTCTCAAACTCCTGACCTCGTGGATCCACCCACCTTGGCCTCCCAAAGTGCTGGGATTACAGGCGTGAGCCACCACGCCTGGCCAAAAAAATAGTTTCTTAAGGAACAACTTTTTACTAGTAATCTGAGAAATTTTCTCATGCAGGTTTCAGGAAAATAGTTATATTAAATATCATCAATCAAAATGCCACAGCAACTGGAAAACTTTAAATCAAATTGTGATAAAAGTTGAAAGTATACAATTAAAACACAGGTTAGTAAATGTGACACTGCAAAGGGTTAAGATGATGTAGGGCAAATATGAAGTTCTCAAGTTCTTTGGTTGGTTTGTTTTTGAGACAAAGCCTCACTCTGTCACCCCGTCTGGAGTGCAGTAGCGGAATCTCAGCTCCCTACAACTTCCACCTCCCAGGTTCAAGAGATTCTCCTGCCTCAGCCTCCCAAGTAACTGGGACTACAGGCACGCACTACCACGCCCAGCTAATTTTTGTATTTTCAGCAGACACAGGGTTTCGCCATGTTAGCCAGGCTAGTCTCGAACTCCTGACCTCAGGTGATACACCAGTCTTTGCCTCCCAAAGAGATGGGATTACAGGCGTGAGCCACCACGCCCAGCCTCAAGTTCTCAAGTTCTAACAATCCACAAATAGAAGCTAGAACCAGAGATAAAAATTCTATGTTGGGGCCAGGCGCGGTGGCTCACACCTGTAATCCCAGTACTTTGGGAGGCCGAAGCGGGTGGATCACAAGGTCAGGAGGTTGAGACCATCCTGGCTAACACGGTGAAACCCCGTCTCTAATAAAAATGCAAAAAATTAGCCGGGCGTGGCGGCGGGTGCCTGTAGTCCCAGCTACTTGGGAGGCTGAGGCAGGAGAATGGCGTGAACCCTGGAGGAGGAGCCTGCAGTGAGCCGAGATCACGCCACTGCACTCCAGCCTGGGCGACAGAGCGAGACTCCGTCTCAAAAGAAGAAAAACAAAAAACAAAAAACAAAAAAAACCTCTATGTTGGCCATGCTGTGCACCTGTAATCCCAGTACACTGGGAGGCTGAGGTGGGAGGATCACTTGAAGTCAGGGGTTCAAGACCAGCCTGGCCAACATGGTGAAACCCAATCTCTACTAAAAACACAAAAATTAGCTGGGCATGGTGATGCACAACTGTAATCTCAGCTACTTAGGAGGCTGAGGCACAAGAATTGCTTGAACCCAGAAGGCGGAGGTTGCTGTGAGCAGAGATCGCGCCACTGCACTCCAGCCTGGTCAACAGAGTGAGACTCCATCTAAGACCAAAAAAAAAGATTCTATGTCATTTACACTACATTCCTTAAATACTATTAAAATACATTCAAAGCTATCAGCAGGATCAATAAAGTGTGAAAGAAACCTGAGTAACACAATCAGCAGTCTACCAAATCCCTTATTTTATAATTAATTGTCCAAGTATTTCACACATACAAACTACACTGGAAAAAAAAAATGCAGAAAACATGTTAAGTTTGTTTCATTCTTATTAGAGGATCTAAAATAGACACTCTAAGGATAAGTAGGTTATCTATGACATATATATCTGTATCTGAAAGAAGAGCAACTAAGCAAATGCTGCTTCAGAAAGTCATGGATGTGCTTTCTAACTATCCACTTGGCCTTCAAACAATGGAAGCAGAAGTAATCAGAAGCTGGAGCATCCAACTAGGGGAGTGATTCTGGGGGAGATGAATATGAGACACTGATAAGGACACCAAAGTAGATTCTGCTTGTCCCTGGCATAGGCAAACTGTTCACATATGATATGTATGCAAAGCAGGTATGCCAAAGTCAGAGGGTAACTATAAGGTGATTTTGGAGCTATCAATGAAAGATGACAATTTCATACTGGATAATCCACATGCGAGTTATTGTTAATAACTGTACTGTAAATCTATAACTAAATTTCATTAACTAAATTAATCAATACATTATTTTCCATTACTTAGAAATATTAAGAGTTACTTTAAAGAAGGAAAAAAAGCAGAAAACAAAACAGGTCATCACCTCATTTAGTAATAAATTTTATAAACTAATTTTTTTGTTCATTCTTCCTAAATTTCGTAATTTCATAAATTTTATAATACACTTTTCTACATATACCCCTTACCTTCCTCCCAAGCAAAACTACTACTCTTTGATTAAATCATGACATGATTTAATCGAGTATGGAAAAACCACTTTTCTTTCTAATACTATTCTTGATGATGTCCACATTTTGTGAAACTCAAGCTAAAGCAGTACAATGGACTGAACCAGCATACAATGAACTTAAACATTTAGATTTATGTCTCCTGAGACTGCCTATGAGAGAGTTCCTGCGTGATTGTCCCAGGCCAGCTTAGAGGCCACCTGTGTGTTTTCTACAAGAATGAGTTCAAAGCTATTAAATAAACGAAAATATCTGATATGCAGAAATCTACCAAGAAGTTATTCAAGTACGTAAATCAGCTTTTTTTTTGAGACAGAGTTTCACTCTTGTTAGGCTGGAGTGCAATAGTGCGATCTCAGCTCACCGTAACCTCCACCTCCCGGGTTCAAGCCTTTCTCCTGCCTCAGCCTCCCAAGTAACTGGGATTACAGGCATTTGCCACCATGCCCGGCTAATTTTGTATTTTTAGTAGAGACAGGGTTTCTCCATGTTAGTCAGGCTGGTCTCGAACTCCCGACCTCAGATGATCTGCCCGCCTTGGCCTCCCAAAGTGCTGGGATTACAGACATGGGCCACCTTGCCCGGCCATAAATGAGTACTTATTAATCTCAACTCTTTTCTAATGATAAAGTCAAGGATGCATTTTCCATCTCTTCTAGCTAGTCTCTACGATGGAAAAAATAAAATTTTTCAATTAAAATTACATTAAGATAGTTGGAAATTATATAGTTGTTTCTCTGAGGTATTAGATGGCACCAAACATTCCAAAATAGTTAAAATCTTCCTTCATTTGGAAACAAGGTTAAGAAAAAGATGATTTTTAAACTCTAGGCAAAAACACAATCCAATTTCAAAACATTTCCCTCTGTTTTACAGTGTATCATTCACACTCAAAAGTACACACTTCAAACTTAAAATAATCTTGGGTATATAAAGACTCACCATCTGTATGGGTTTCTTGTGGAGATCTCGTTCAGTTACCAATTTTTCCTGGTCAGTGACATAAAGACCTTTCTGTGCTAAAGCCTGGATTACAGCATCATGGCCCAAAAGGGGTTTTGCAGCATCACTCTTGAGAATGAGACTCCCAGCACGACAGTATAGTTCAGCCGACAGAAGCAAATTAACAACAGGTGGTTTGATGTGTTCCTGGTCATACTGATCTGTGTAAAATGGTTCTCGAAGTTCCTCTGGCACATTTTCTATAAAGATTAATGGAAAAAATTCTCTTACAAGATTTTTATAAAAGAAACAGAATTTATTTAATAATTATTATTTATGTCACAGAATTTAAGATTCCCTCTAAAAATATAATAATAACCCTTTAACTGAAAAGATGATTCATTAGACCTTGACATATAACCTGGAATGAGAAAAAGATACAAATTTCCTTTACAGAAGATATTTTCTGAGTATATTCCAAAAAGGGACTACAAGACAAGGAGAAAAGTTTTCTGAGTCTAGTGGCTCTTGGGAAAGTATTCCCACATTCATAGTCAAATCTACAGAATGAACTATAAGATTCCTAAAACCTAATTTCAATGACACTCCTCACAGGCAAGCGTTCAACATGGAAATGCACCACAATAGGTGTTTCAGGAGACTGCTAGTCCTTGCCACCTGAGAATACAAAATCATTTGCCCAAAGTTTTACAGCTAATGAGCTGCAGAATAGAGACTGCCTAACTTATTCTATCTCTTTGCCTCAAGACCCCTGCCATCTCTCCCTTAGTGCTTAGCTTGCTGACACTACTGAGAAAGAATTATAGCTATTGTTTAGGAGAGAGCTACTCTTAAAAATCCCTTACACTAGTAAAACACTGATATCGTCACATTACCACTGACCGACCACTCCCCATCCTACCTGAAAAAGACTTCCTGGACACCCAACTCACAAGTTTGGCTAAAATATAAGTAGTAGTTTAGAAATGGGAGATGGGAAGGAAACCAAAATCTCCTCCAAAGTTTCTCTTTCCTGCTAACCACAACCCTTTAAGAATGCCAAGTCCCACTCTTCCAATGTCCATTCCCACTCTCCCAATATCTGCTCCCAAATCAACTTAAGCAAAAGCATTTGTATTTGATGGCAGCAAAATTACCAAAACAAGAGAAACAAAATACTTCTCATTATTTTACAAATTTTCTTGCCTAATCTACCCTGCATCTCTTCCTCCTTCTCTCCATTTCTTACCTGGGCTCTATGCCTCTCATTGAAGCAGGACAAGGATGAGGTACGTCCTCCAGAGGTGGGGCTTCTGAGTTAGAGGTTAACATGGAGCTACAATTATAGAACCTGATAGCTCTGTCCTGAGACCTAGCCAGTTCCTCACTTGCCTTCTCCGTAGAAAGTGAGGTTCTGAAGCCAGCCATCCCATCACTGATCTTAGCTGTTTCCTGAACAGGCAGCTTTAATATAAGCGCAATAATGCCACAGTACTAACCAAAACTGGTACTTTGAAAAATCTGTAGCCAGGCACAGTGGCTCACGCCTGTAATCCCAGCACTTTGGGAGGCCGAGGCGGGCGGATCACGAGGTCAAGAGATCGAGACCATCCTGGCTAACACGGTGAAACCCCATCTCTACTAAAAATAAAAAAATTAGCCAGGCGTGGTGGCGGGCACCTGTAATCCCAGCTACTCAGGAGGCTGAGGCAGGAGAATCGCTTGAACCCAGGAGGCAGAGGTTGCAGTGAGCCGAGATCACGCCACTGCATCCAGCCTGGGTGACAGAGCGAGACTCTGTCTCAAAAAAAAAAAAAAAAAGAAAGAAAAATTTGTTTACAAAGCATTAATATACTCCTTAGCAATTTAAAGTTTTTTTAAAGTTCCTACTATTTAGAAAAATATCTTCACACAATATTGTAATAATTATTGCGTGTTCATTTTCTATACTAGCATGGTTCAAAGGAATTCAAGGAATCAGAAATAACCCTCATCCTCAAGGAGCCAGTAATTTACAAAACTCTAAACAGACAGAGAGGTAGAGTTAAGCAATTCAGAAATTAGAGACAATACTAAGCAGGAAATTATTAAGCACCAAATGAAAGAAATAAACAATTAAGTACTTATGAGTTCAGAAGTGGGAGCATCACAGTGCGGGGGACAAAACTTCATCTTTAAAAAAGTTGAGGCCGGGCGCGGTGGCTCACGCCTGTAATCCCAGCACTTTGGGAGGCCGAGGCGGGCAGATTACCTGAGGTCAGGAGATCGAGACCATCGTGGCTAACACAGTGAAACCCTGTCTCTACTAAAAATACAAAAAATTAGCCGGGCGTTGTGGTGGGCACCTGTAGGCCCAGCTACTCGGGAGGCTGAGGCAGGAGAATGGCGTGAACCCAGGAGGTGGAGATTGCAGTGAGCGGAGATCGTGCTGCTGCACTCCAGCCTGGGTGCCAGAGCGAGACTCCGTCTCAAAAAAAAAAAAAAAAAAAAAATAGAATAGGCGGGGCACGGTGGCTCACACCTGTAAATCCCAGCACTTTGGGAGGCCAAAGCGGGCAGATCACCTGAGGTCAGGAGTTCCAGACCTGCCTGACCAATTTGATGAAACCCCTCTCTACTAAAAATACAAAATTAGCTAGGCATGATGGCAGGCGCCTGTAATCCCAGCTACTTGGGAGGCCGAGACAGTAGAATCGCTTGAACCTGGGAGGCAAAGGTTGCAGTGAGCCCAGTTTGCGCCATTGCACTCCAGCTTGGGCAACAAGAGCGAAACTCCATCTCAAAAAAAAAAAAAAAATAGAATAGCAGGAAAAAGCAGAATATTAGTCAGAAAAAAAAAAAAAGCCTTTCTAAACATAAAGAGAGAGAGGAGAGAAAGAGTAGGGAAAAAAGATGTGAAGAGACACCAAATTGAACAATCTGGGTGGAGAGAAGAGTTCATGTGGGAAAGCAGTAAGAGGCAGAGCTGGAATGGGAGAGGTTGGTGATGAGGACTTGAAAGAAATATTCATCTTTTAAACATGAGGCCTTTGTATATTACCTAACAAGGAGGTGCTGACAGTTTTACAGGACAGTGTCACATTAAGACTGACGTTTTAGAACAATCTGGTATTTAACATTGATGGCTATAAAAATCAGAGATAAAAAACTACCATATAGATATAAGGAAATGAAGTTGAAAGGCAGTAGTGAAAACAGAAAGAACAGGACATAAGAGACTAACTGCTAAAGACAAACAAAAAGTACCCAGGAATAAAGCAAAGAGAGAGGGTCAAGATGGAAATCAAGAATAATCAAGCCTACACTACGAGGGAAACAGTAATATCACTAACAGGAAAATGAAAATCAGAGGCAGCACCAATTCTAAAAGCAAGATCGAAAACTCAGTTTTAGACATTGAGTTTGAAACAATAGCAAAAATATCCAAGTGGAAATATCCAATAAGCAGCTGGAGATATAGGACTCTGGAAAGAGGTCAACAGTGGATGTATCAATTTGGGATTCTGGTGACATCTAAAAATATCATCCTCATTTAATAATTGAAAACACTTTCCTTTCTTCATAGCTGCATTACCCAGCAGTGAGCCAGCCTTAAACTTAATATAGCTGCCTCAGCATGATGGTGAAGCTCCGTTTTAAATTGCAGAATATAGTGCTGGTATTCACATTTTAGTATTATAGGAAATAAACAGAAACTATTAGTAGAACAGCTGTAAAAGGAAAATTATTTGATTTTAAGATAACTATTATACAATGTATAAATAATGGATTCTTATTTCCTGTATCAATAAAAAATGGCTAATATAGGTTATTTGGCATTTAAATATTAGCTGTGAAAAGTAAATGCTCATTATCAGGATTACAAATTTATCTATCATACCTACATATCCACCTAGCACTTATTTACTGCCTTTACATCCATTTTCATAGATGACCTTTATAACATCGTGTCAGACACAGTCCTAAACATGCATTCTGTCATTTAATCCTGACAACCCTCTTACCCTATTTTACAGATAAGGAACTCAAGAAAGGATATCTTGCCCAGGGGCACATAGCTGATAAGTACAGAATTATAGCTCTATACCATCTTGCTAAACAGGCTCAAACATAATAATGATGTGCCAAGATCACAAGGGTGGAAGGTGGAAGACAAGAGTCCAGGGGTTGCTTCCATTTAACATACCCACTAACCTAAGTTGTGAAAGTATAAGTTTTAAAAAGACCCCAATGCAAGGAAAAGGGAAAGGATCCATAGCCAATCAAAGACTGTTTCAAGAATACAACAAAAACAGATTTTTCAGCCCTCAAGAGAATGTAAAACTTCATACTGAATATAAAATAGGTCATTTTAAAAACAAGTCTTCAAGAGCTAAATATACTTAAGAGAAAACTTCAAAAGTGTGTATCATTTTACCAATGGTACAAGACTATTTTTCAAGTTTGGAATTGTACCACGTTAAACAAAAATTAACTGGCCAGGCACAGTGGCTCACGCCTGTAATCCCAGCACTTTGGGAGGCCGAGGCGGGCAGATCACGAGGTCAGGAGATTGAGATCATCCTGGCTAACACAGTGAAGCCCCGTCTCTACTAAGTAAAGTACAAAAAAATTAGCCAGGCGTGGTGGCTCGTGCCTGTAGTCCCAGCTACTCGGGAGGCTGAGGCAGGACAATGGCGTGAACCCACGAGGCGGAACTTGCAGTGAGCCGAGATTGTGCTACTGCACTCCAATCTGGGCAACAGTGCACAACTCCGTCTCAAAAAAAAAATTAACTGAAACAGTATATTAGAAAATAAACAGCAAAATCAAAGATAAGAGGTTTCACTCTCTCCCTAACCTCCAGAACACAAAAAGTAATAAATTAATACTGACAGAACGGCTGAGTGACATACCACTGCTAGAACTGCAAAGGATACGAGATGAGTTTTTTTTGTACACCACGACTTAAGCAGAACATAACTTAATCATGTTACTGTAAATCCTGACTAGACCTAAGTTTTGAAATTGACATCCACCTGAAATGCCTGAGGTACAGGTAGAGGGAATAGAGACAGTATTGCTCAAGGCAATTTTCTATAAAACTGGGTTAGCTACCAGTTGCATCCACATTCCAGCAAGTGACACAGATTTATTTAAAGCAATAAAGGGGCAGGAAGCAGGAGGGGAGTACATTTCAGAAATATCATCACACTAAATCATAGGCATATCACCTTATTTTCCAAATCTAAAGATAGTTTCTAAAGTAATTACTATTATAGAACTTCTAAGTTTCAAAGAACTCCAATTAAAAGTAAGCCACGGACTCTGAACTTGAAATTAACCAAAAGACATAAAGATGATCAATAACATTTAAAACTTCATAGTACTTAAAATAATACAAAGTACATAAAATAATATTTTATTTCTACTTCCTCTCACTTTAAGTTACCTCAAGGAGAGCAAGATACTTATCAAAGTATCAAAGAAAGTTATCAAAATGGCGCAAAAAAAAAAAAAGTTTAAACCCACTGTTGACAAGCATGTACTGATATGAATACTCCAATACATGACCAAAGGGCAAGGATCATGTCTGCCTTATTTACCATGATAAGAATCACCAGGGCCTAACTCAGTGCCTGGTACATGGTAAGGAAAGATTTGATGAATAAATAAAAATGTTATTAAAAAAAAAATTCTAGTCACTAGCCTTTTCCTGAAAGTACTCCCAGGTTTCAAATTTCCCCCTCAAGTTTACTACCTGATTCTGCGCTAGTAATCATTATTTACTCCTTGTACATGCTTTGAGAAACTTTAGTTTTCTCTGGGCCACACTTAATTTCTGTGATAGCAATCCCTCTCAAAACCAAGTATGTTTTCAGTTTACCTACATTCACTACCTACATTCATTCTGAAATTTGGTAAAAATTTGGGCTTTGAGAAAGTATAGGCTTTAGATTTTAAAAGAACTGGTGGAGTCCTAATTTTACCACTTACTTTTTTTTTTTTTTTTTTTTTTTTGAGAAAGAGTCTCACTCTGTCGCCCAGGCTAGAGTGCAGTGACACGATCTCGACTCACTGCAACCTCCACCTCCTGGGTTCGGGCAATTTTTGTGCCTCAGCCTCCCGAGTAGCTAGGACTACAGGTATGTGCCACCACACCCAGGTATTTTTTGTATTTTTAGTAGAGATGGGGTTTCACTATGTTGGCTAGACTGATCTTGGACTCCTGACCTCAGATGATTTGCCCGCCTTGGCCTCCCAAAGTGCTGGGATTACAGGCACCAGCCACCATGCCCAGCCCAGCCATTTACTTGATGGGATCTTGAGTTCAGTAACTTCTCTGAGTTTTAGTTTCTCCATATTCCACAAATGTGCTGCCTACTCCTACTCTGACCTCAACTTCCTCCACTTTCCCCAGGCCACTATGTTCCAAACACCCAACTCTTCCTGTTGCTAGAGTATGCCAGGTTCAGACCTTTTGGCCCGTGCACTAGAGGCCTTCTGCCTCTAATGTTCCTCCCCTTAACCGAATGGTTGGCTCTTTCCATTCAGATCTCAGTTAAGTGTAACTTCCTCAACACCCTTTCCATGACCACCCAATCACTCACTGTAGTTTAATTCTCTAGGTAACAACTATTACTATCCCATAATATTTTATTTCTACTTCCTCTCACTTTAAGTTACCTCAAGGAGAGCAAGATACTTATCTGTTCTGTGTCACTAGTACCTGGAACTGTGTCTGAAACACAGTACGCACTCAAATATTTACCAAAGACTGTATAGTACCTGCACATAGAGCCTTGCCTTCCAAGAAGGTACCAATTAAAAGTTAGCTCCCTCCCCTCTACATTATTACCAAACAACGTGGTAAGTGTGGTAGAGCATTCCTGAGCTTAAATTACCACCTCCACTCCTCCCATTACCCTATGAGGCCAAAGCACCACTTCTGAGCTCCAGATCTTTATAAGTCATCAGCCTACTCAGCTCTTCACTTGGATGTCACCAAGAAACCTAACTCAAAATGGGAGCCAGATTTCTCAGTGACCAGGGGAGTTACAAATATGGAAAAAGGAAAGACTAGAATGAACTCTGTAGTGCTGGTTGAAATGGGAAGTGTCAGTATAAATACATGATGTCTCAGATACATATTTCTTTATATAAACATGGATAGCAAAAGAAATAAATTTAGCTATACACTATGTATATGTGTGTGTTTGCTATCTGTCTACTAAGTAACACTGTTAGCAATAAGCCTAGCAGCTATATCTTGGTTTCTAATACCTTTCCCACCAAAAGCAACAGGGTTCCTTGAAGAAATGTTTCCAGGCCTGGAGCAGGGAAAGTACAAGATATGCTTTGAACATCTTTATTTTGTGTGTATGCCAGAAAGTAAGGAAATGCTAACAAATAATGGAGCCATGTCAAAAGAACATAGGATCCAGATGGAAGGGGATGCCATTGGCTAAAACTGGTAAAATGTAAACATCAGAATACATAATAAAGAATTATAACCCACTGAATAAAACATGCATCAATGAGTCTATCCTGACACAAATAAATAACACATTAAAAAAGAAGCTCTTTCGGCCTGGCGCGGTGGCTCATGCCTGTAATTCCAGCACTTTGGGAGGCCAAGGTGGGCAGCTCACAATGTCAGGAGATCGAGACCATCCTGGCTAACACAGTGAAACACCGTCTCTATTAAATATACAAAAAATTAGCCGGGCATGGTGGTGGGTGCCTGTAGTCCCAGCTACTCGGGAGGCTGAGGCAGGAGAATGGTGTGAACCCGGGAGGCAGGGCTTGCACTGAGCGGAGATTGCGTCACTGCACTCCAGCCTGGGCTACAGAGCCAGACTTCATCTCAAAAAAAAAAAAAAAAAAAAAAGAAGCTCTTTCTTGTGGTATAATATCAACAAATAAATGGAAGAAAGGATAGTAATCAACAGCAATAATCGGTTCGAGAAAGATCATTATTGGATTCTAAAATGGTGGGTAACAGTTTAATGAACAGGATATTTTGAATTACCTCCCTATAAATTACTTACTAATTTAAAGTGGAAAATAATTTTATAATGGAGAAAACTGGCAGATACCACTTTAACCAGGTGATCAAAGTTAACATCACATATACTGGAACAAACATTATGTGTCCCCTGATATGATTTACTGAGAATACAACATCTCTTCTGCAGTAGTCTACCAGGCTTCTATAACTTGAACCTTATCAAATTTGAATAAAGAAACCTTAAACAAATCCAAATTTAGAGACATTCTATAAAATAACAGGCCTATTGTTTTTATAAAAGTACATTTTAATAAACGAAAAAAATCAACATAATGCTCAGACATTTTGCGGTACTGGGAAGGAAGACTTCCCACGCCTCCCCTGCCTTCCTGGCATCACTGTGTATGAGGGAGTACGTCAAGCTGTTCTGATCTTGGAAGAAGTGGTGGTAAGGAGACTTTCATCTGTCTGCATATCTTTGCTCTGGGGCTGCCTGGCTGCCAAGTGATTTGTCTCTGGGTACCTCTCAGGCACCCCTGCTCAAGTCTCCTGTGGAATGCAGGGATGGCGCTGTGCAGAGAGGCAACAGCGCACATCTGCTGACAGAGAGACAACTGGTGGTCGTGGTAATGGCAGTGACAAGCAAGAGGAGTAGAGGGGTGGGTCTGCCAGAGAGGAGCAGGGAAGAGTGAATGGAAGCGAGGGAAGAAGGGAAGTAGGAAAGAGGGAAGAAAGCCAAAAGATAGGGTGCACCAGAGGGCAGAAGTAGTAGGAGTTTAGGAGATGGTCTCCAGTTCCTAGTCTCCATCAGCTCTTGTCTGAGGGCAGGACTCTTGTGTAATTTGTTTTTTTCCTACTGTCTAGGTATTCCTACCAATACCAGCACCCGTGTAAGTATCTCATCATTGTCCCAGTCATTTGGACCAAGGGTGGAGGGGGACATCTGCTAAATCAGGGCGCAACACTCCAGAGTAGAGAAGAGGAATACACAGAAGGAGGCACCCAGTCAGCTCCTGCAGAGAACTGGCTGCTTATACCAGACACACAAGGCAAAAGTTAGCCAAGAGCTAAGACCATGCCTAAGGAAGGGGCTTGATACCCAGCCAGCACACAGGTAAGGGTGCTCTATCTTTGTTTGTTTGTTTTTTGAGACGGAGTTTTGCCTCTATTGCCCAGGCTGGAGTGCAGTAGCACAATGCCAGCTCACTGTAACCTCCACCTCCCAGGTTCAAGCAATTCTCCTGCCTCAGCCTACGGAGTAGCTGGGACCACAAGCAAGACCAAGTAACTGGGACTACAGGCACACACCACTGGCTAATTTTTTGTATTTTTTCATAGAGATAGGGTTTCACCATGTTGGCCAGGGTGGTCTCGAACTCCTGACCTCAAGTGATAAGCCCACCTCAGCCTTCCAAAGTGCT
The DNA here is from genome assembly GCF_003255815.1 of Theropithecus gelada. Taxonomy (NCBI): domain Eukaryota; kingdom Metazoa; phylum Chordata; class Mammalia; order Primates; family Cercopithecidae; genus Theropithecus; species Theropithecus gelada. The sequence goes on from NC_037668.1 coordinate 165,007,435, forward strand.
GGGATTACAGGGGTGAGTCACCACGCCCAGGCTGGTGTTCCATCTTCAAAAGTGTTAATATCATGAAAGACAAAGGCAGAGTGAAGAACTATTCCAGGTTAAAGGAGACTTAGGAGACATCACAACTAAATGTGAAGCATGATCCTGAATTGGGAAATAAAATAGCAATAATGAATTTCAAAATAATTGGCAAATCTGAATATGGGCTGTGAATGAGATAATAATATCACATCAAGGTTAAATTTTCCAATTTTTAAATAAGCTTATGTTCAGGAACTATCCTTCATTTTAGGAGATACACACTGAAGGAGTGTGGGGTACAATATCTCCTAACACATTCTTAAATGGTTCAGAAATATTATATATATTTATATCCTATATATATGTGCAGACACACACGTTATATATACATTGCTGGGCACGACGGCTCATGCCTACAATCCCAGCACTTTGGGAGGCCAAGGCAGGCAGATCACCTGAGGTCAGGAGTTCGAGATCAGCCTGGCCAACATGGTGAAACCCTATCTCTACTAAAAACACAAAAATTAGCTGGGGATGGTGGCACATGCCAGTAATCCCAGCTACTCGGGTGGCTGAGGCATGAGAATCCCTTGACCCTGGGAGTTGGAGGTTGCAGTGAGCCAAGATTGTGCCACTGCATTCCATCTTGGTAACAGAGCAAAACGCTGTCTCAAAAAAAAAAAAAAAAGGCCAGGTGCGGTGGCTCATGCCTGCAATTCCAGCATTTTGGGAGGCCGAGGCAGGTGGACCACCTGACCAACATCATGAAACCCCATCTCTACTAAAAATACAAAAAAAATTAGCTGGGTGTGGTGTCAGGTGCCTGTAATCCCAGCTACTTGGGAGGCTGAGGCAGGAGAATCACTTGAACCTGGGAGGCAGAGTTTGCAGTGAGCCGAGATTGCGCCATCGCACTGCAGCCTGGGCAACAAGAGCAAAACTCTGTCTCAAGAAAAAAAAAAACAAAAAACGCGTATCTCTTTCTCTTTCTCTCTCTCTCTCTCTCCACACACACACACACACACACACACACACACACACACACACGCATTTGTGTGGGAGGTAGGAAGGAATGAGAGAGAATAATAAAACAAATGGGACAAAACATTAACAATTGGTAAATCTGGATAAAGGGTATTTGGGAATTCTTTATACTATTCTTACACATTTGAAATTATGTTGAAAAAGTTACAAAACTTCAAAATGCCCCAAACCAATCTTTTATCCTACACTTGATGATCTTTCAGTGTTCCTTACATCAATAAAGTACACCACAATCCATCAAGCTGAACAAGTCAGAAACCTAGGAGTCATCGTTAATGCCTCCCTCTCCTTCAACCCATAAATAAAATCCATTACAGAATCCAGTCTAAAGTCTTCCCCTTCTCACAATCTCAAGACTCCAGGTTCTGGTTCTCCCTAGTTCAGGCGACCAGCACTTTTTATCTTAATTACTACATTTACTCCGAATTGTGTCTTCCCACATTCACTCTGCTCCCCGCTCCAAACCATTCTCTACTATAGCCAGAATTTGCTTATTTCCCATAAGCAAATTTGGTCATGTCACGCATACCACCCCCATCCCCAAGGGTTTCCAATGAATTCTCACTTCTCTAAGGATTAAAATCCTTCCTCTGGCCTACAAGAATGGAATGATCTTATCCCTGCCAGTCACATTCAGTTCCTGGAAACCATGCTCTCTTCCACTCCAGAGCCTTTTCACATTCTCTGGAATGTTCTCCCTATTCTTTACCCCCTTTCAGATTCTCAGGGGCCAGTGATCCATTCTGTCTGGTCCAATTTCCCCCTCATAAAGAGAAAGAATATAGCATTTATTCTGCTGTCCCTGTACCTCAATGTAATAAAATTTTACTTTTGAGACTATTCAATTCTATTATAAATAAAGATGAATACACATGTAAAATGTAGATGAAATGTTCGAAGATATTTTAAGTATAGATAAGAAGCTAGTTTTAAAAGTTTGTTAACATATAATTGACAGAATTTGTTAAATAAAGGTAAGCAGTTAATAGCACACATACATTAAACATAGAAAGGGGTGGAAAAAACAAGATACCTAATATTTATGAGGCACCTATGTATTAAACATTCATGATACACTAAATATACTAAGTACTAAATATTCATGACATAGTAAATATGCATGACACTAAACAACAAGAGTCAATGAACACATGAGCACAATATTCATGAGTCCTTAATTCAGCTACCCATTGGTGATGAGCAGTCTGGCCCATGTGTCCTCTGCCCAAGAAACAAAGCCCATGGCTATCATCAGGCTTATGGCAAGCTACAGCTGTGGCAGGCTTTCTTGTCCCATGTCTAATAGAGCAAGTGTGTGGCACTGGCCTGTGTCTCTGTGGGCCTCTTTGTTCAAACCTCAGTTCTGGTCCTGGTGACCACACTATCAGCAGAGAAGGCTAATGTAGTAGAGAGAGGACATATGAAATGTATATACTGCAGGATTCAGGCAGTGTGGTCCTTCCTCCCTGTTTGCACCCTATCCTAAGTGTTTTATCTCATCCTATCTCTTTCCTCTTGCTTCTCTCTAAAAACTGATTTAACAAATCACAGAGTTTGGGCATTTTAAGTTGTTCTGTGAGCTTTCTGTTCTGTGACTTCCAGGCTAGTTTTGTATGGCATGTACTTAGAGGCTACCATTGGATCAAGGTAATTTCCCACACAGCACTCAGGGTAATCAAATAATAAAGGGAAATTTATTTTTAAAACAGCATTCCAGCTAATAAATACAGAAGTCATGACAGAGAGAAAACTAGACATTAAGTATCTCGTGGTAGAAATACACATCACCTATAAAGTATACTAAAAAAAAAAAAAAAAAAAAATTCAAACCTGAATGCATTCAATCCTCTAGATCTAACTATCAATTTATAACGAATACAGAGGACAAAGAGAAACTTATTAATATTATGGAGTTCCAAACTGTAGGAAACTTTATAGGACAAATACTCTGGTTTACCCAACAAATAAATTGCAAGGCAGATAAAATGAGATGGGAGCCTATACATTAAGAAAAAAAAAAATCAGGCCAGGCGCGGTGGCTCAAGCCTGTAATCCCAGCACTTTGGGAGGCCGAGACGGGCGGATCACGAGGTCAGGAGATGGAGACCATCCTGGCTAACACGGTGAAACCCCGTCTCTACTAAAAAATACAAAAAACTAGCCGGGCGAAGTGGCGGGTGCCTGTAGTCCCAGCTACTCGGGAGGCTGAGGCAGGAGAATGGCGTGAACCCGAGAGGAGGAGCTTGCAGTGAGCTGAGATCTGGCCACTGCACTCCAGCCTGGGTGACAGAGCAAGACTGGAGAATGGCGTGAACCCGAGAGGAGGAGCTTGCAGTGAGCTGAGATCCGGCCACTGCACTCCAGCCTGGGTGACAGAG